>NW_028225688.1:0-209234 GCF_052327205.1 Somniosus microcephalus | reverse complement strand
AAGAAGCAGAATAAGGAGAAGGAGAAGCTGAAGTCAGGAGGGTGAATCAGAAGAAGCAGAAGAAGGAGAAGGAGAAGGTGAAGTAAGGAGGGTGAATCAGAAGAAGCAGAAGAAGGAGAAGGAGAAGGTGAAGTCTGGAGTGTGAAGCAGAAGAAGCAAAAGAAGGAGAAGGAGAAGGTGAAGTCTGGAGGGTGAATCAGAAGAAGTAGAAGAAGGAGAAGGAGAAGGTGAAGTCTGGAGGGTGAATCAGAAGAAACAGAAGAAGGAGAAGGAGAAGGTGAAGTTTGGAGGGTGAATCAGAAGAATCAGAAGAAGGAGAAGGAGAAGTTGAAGTCTGGAGGGTGAATCAGAAGAAGCAGAAGAAAGAGAAGGAGAAGGTGAAGTCTGGAGGGTGAAGCAGAAGAAACAGAAGAAGCAGAAGGAGAAGGTGAAGACTGGAGGGTGAATCTGAAGAAGTAGAAGAAGGAGAAGGAGAAGTTGAAGTCTGGAGGGTGAATCAGAAGAAGTAGAAGAAGGAGAAGGAGAAGGTGAAGTCTGGAGGGTGAATCAGAAGAAGCAGAAGAAGGAGAAGGAGAAGGTGAAGTCTGGAGGGTGAATCAGAAGAAGCAGAAGAAGGAGAAGGAGAAGATGAAGTCTGGAGGGTGAATCAGAAGAAGCAGAAGAAGGAGAAGGAGAAGGTGAAGTCTGGAGGGTGAAACAGAAGAAGCAGAAGAAGGAGAAGGAGAAGGTGAAGTCTGGAGGGTGAATCAGAAGAAGCAGAAGAAGGAGAAGGAGAAGGTGAAGTCAGGAGGGTGAATCAGAAGAAGCAGAAGAAGGAGAAGGAGAAGGTGAAGTTAGGAGGGTGAATCAGAAGAAGCAGAAGAAGGAGAAGGAGCAGGTGAAGTCAGGGGGGTGAAGCAGAAGAAGTAGAAGAAGGAGAAGGAGAAGGTGAAGTCAGGACGGTGAAGCAGAAGAAGCAGAAGAAGGAGAAGGAGAAGGTGAAGTCAGGAGGGTGAATCAGTAGAAGTAGAAGAAGGAGAAGGAGAAGGTGAAGTCAGGAGGGTGAATCAGAAGAAGTAGAAGAAGGAGAAGGAGAAGGTGAAGTCAGGAGGGTGAATCAGAAGAAGCAGAAGAAGGAGAAGGAGAAGGTGAAGTCTGGAGGGTGAATCAGAAGAATCAGAAGAAGGAGAAGGAGAAGGTGAAGTCTGGAGGGTGAATCAGAAGAAGCAGAAGAAAGAGAAGGAGAAGGTGAAGTCTGGAGGGTGAAGCAGAAGAAACAGAAGAAGGAGGAGGAGAAGGTGAAGACTGGAGGGTGAATCTGAAGAAGTAGAAGAAGGAGAAGGAGAAGGTGAAGTCTGGAGGGTGAATCAGAAGAAGTAGAAGAAGGAGAAGGAGAAGGTGAAGTCTGGAGGGTGAATCAGAAGAAGCAGAAGAAGGAGAAGGAGAAGGTGAAGTCTGGAGGGTGAATCAGAAGAAGCAGAAGAAGGAGAAGGAGAAGATGAAGTCTGGAGGGTGAATCAGAAGAAGCAGAAGAAGGAGAAGGAGAAGGTGAAGTCTGGAGGGTGAATCAGAAGAAACAGAAGAAGGAGAAGGAGAAGGTGAAGTTTGGAGGGTGAATCAGAAGAATCAGAAGAAGGAGAAGGAGAAGTTGAAGTCTGGAGGGTGAATCAGAAGAAGCAGAAGAAAGAGAAGGAGAAGGTGAAGTCTGGAGGGTGAAGCAGAAGAAACAGAAGAAGCAGAAGGAGAAGGTGAAGACTGGAGGGTGAATCTGAAGAAGTAGAAGAAGGAGAAGGAGAAGGTGAAGTCTGGAGGGTGAATCAGAAGAAGTAGAAGAAGGAGAAGGAGAAGGTGAAGTCTGGAGGGTGAATCAGAAGAAGCAGAAGAAGGAGAAGGAGAAGGTGAAGTCTGGAGGGTGAATCAGAAGAAGCAGAAGAAGGAGAAGGAGAAGATGAAGTCTGGAGGGTGAATCAGAAGAAGCAGATGAAGGAGAAGGAGAAGGTGAAGTCTGGAGGGTGAAACAGAAGAAGCAGAAGAAGGAGAAGGAGAAGGTGAAGTCTGGAGGGTGAATCAGAAGAAGCAGAAGAAGGAGAAGGAGAAGGTGAAGTCAGGAGGGTGAATCAGAAGAAGCAGAAGAAGGAGAAGGAGAAGGTGGAGTTAGGAGGGTGAATCAGAAGAAGCAGAAGAAGGAGAAGGAGCAGGTGAAGTCAGGGGGGTGAAGCAGAAGAAGTAGAAGAAGGAGAAGGAGAAGGTGAAGTCAGGACGGTGAAGCAGAAGAAGCAGAAGAAGGAGAAGGAGAAGGTGAAGTCTGGAGGGCGCAGCAGAAGAAGCAGAAGAAGGAGAAGGAGAAGCTGAAGTCTGGAGGGTGAAGCAGAAGAAGCAGAAGAAGGAGAAGGAGAAGGTGAAGTCTGGAGGGTGAATCAGAAGAAGTAGAAGAAGGAGAAGGAGAAGGTGAAGTCAGGAGAGTGAAGCAGAAGAAGCAGAAGATGGAGAAGGAGAAGGTGAAGTCTGGAGGGCGAAGCAGAAGAAGCAGAAGAAGGAGAAGGAGAAGGTGAAGTCTGGAGGGTGAAGCAGAAGAAGCAGAAGAAGGAGAAGGAGAAGGTGAAGTCTGGAGGGTGAATCAGAAGAAGTAGAAGAAGGAGAAGGAGAAGGTGAAGTCAGGAGGGTGAAGCAGAAGAAGCAGAAGAAGGAGAAGGAGAAGGTGAAGTCTGGAGGGTGAAGCAGAAGAAGCAGAAGAAGGAGCAGGAGAAGGTGAAGTCTGGAGGGTGAAGCAGAAGAAGCAGAAGAAGGAGAAGGAGAAGGTGAAGTCAGGAGGGTGAATCAGAAGAAGTAGAAGAAGGAGAAGGAGAAGGTGAAGTCTGGAGGGTGAATCAGAAGAAGCAGAAGAAGGAGAAGGAGAAGGTGAAGTCTGGAGGGTGAATCAGAAGAAGCAGAAGAAGGAGAAGGAGAAGATGAAGTCTGGAGGGTGAATCAGAAGAAGTAGAAGAAGGAGAAGGAGAAGGTGAGGTCTGGAGGGTCAATCAGAAGAAGCAGAAGAAGGAGAAGGAGAAGGTGAAGTCTGGAGAGTGAATCAGAAGAAGCAGAAGAAGGAGAAGGAGAAGGTGAAGTCTGGAGGGTGAATTAGAAGAAGCAGAAGAAGGAGAAGGAGAAGGTGAAGTCAGGAGGGTGAATCAGAAGAAGCAGAAGAAGGAGAAGGAGAAGGTAAAGTTAGGAGGGTGAATCAGAAGAAGCAGAAGAAGGAGAAGGAGCAGGTGAAGTCAGGGGGGAGAAACAGAAGAAGTAGAAGAAGGAGAAGGAGAAGGTGAAGTCAGGAGGGTGAAGCAGAAGAAGCAGAAGAAGGAGAAGGAGAAGGTGAAGTCTGGAGGGCGCAGCAGAAGAAGCAGAAGAAGGAGAAGGAGAAGGTGAAGTCTGGAGGGTGAAGCAGAAGAAGCAGAAGAAGGGGAAGGAGAAGGTGAAGTCTGGAGGGTGAATCAGATGAAGTAGAAGAAGGAGAAGGAGAAGGTGAAGTCAGGAGAGTGAAGCAGAAGAAGCAGAAGAAGGAGAAGGAGAAGGTGAAGTCTGGAGGGTGAAGCAGAAGAAGCAGAAGAAGGAGAAGGAGAAGGTGATGTCTGGAGGGCGAATCAGAAGAAGCAGAAGAAGGAGAAGGAGAAGGTGAAGTCTGGAGGGTGAAGCAGAAGAAGCAGAAGAAGGAGAAGGTGAAGTCTGGAGGGTGAATCAGAAGAAGTAGAAGAAGGAGAAGGAGAAGGTGAAGTCAGGAGGGTGAAGCAGAAGAAGCAGAAGAAGGAGAAGGAGAAGGTGAAGTCAGGAGGGTGAATCGGAAGAAGTAGAAGAAGGAGAAGGAGAAGGTGAAGTCTGGAGGGTGAATCAGAAGAAGTAGAAGAAGGAGAAAGAGAAGGTGAAGTCTGGAGGGTGAATCAGAAGAAGTAGAAGAAGGAGAAGGGGTAGGTGAAGTCTGGAGGGTGAATCAGAAGAAGCAGAAGAAGGAGAAGGAGAAGGTGAAGTCTGGAGGGAGAAGCAGAAGAAGTAGAAGAAGGAGAAGGAGAAGGTGAAGTCTGGAGGGTGAATCAGAAGAAGTAGAAGAAGGAGAAGGAGAAGGTGAAGTCTGGAGTGTGAATCAGAAGAAGTAGAAGAAGGAGAAGGAGAAGGTGAAGTCTGGAGGGTGAATCAGAAGAAACAGAAGAAGGAGAAGGAGAAGGTGAAGTCTGGAGGGTGAATCAGAAGAAGTAGAAGAAGGAGAAGGAGAAGGTGTAGTCTGGAGGGTGAATCAGAAGAAGTAGACGAAGGAGAAGGAGAAGGTGAAGTCTGGAGGGTGAATCAGAAGAAGCAGAAGAAGGAGAAGGAGAAGGTGAAGTCTGGAGGGTGAATCAGAAGAAGTAGAAGAAGGAGAAGGAGAAGGTGAAGTCTGGAGGGTGAATCAGAAGAAGCAGAAGAAGGAGAAGGAGAAGGGGAAGTCTGGAGGGTGAATCAGAAGAAGCAGAAGAAGGAGAAGGAGAAGGTGAAGTCTGGAGGGTGAAACAGAAGAAGCAGAATAAGGAGAAGGAGAAGGTGAAGTCAGGAGGGTGAATCAGAAGAAGCAGAAGAAGGAGAAGGAGAAGGTGAAGTAAGGAGGGTGAATCAGAAGAAGCAGAAGAAGGAGAAGGAGAAGGTGAAGTCTGGAGTGTGAAGCAGAAGAAGCAAAAGAAGGAGAAGGAGAATGTGAAGTCTGGAGGGTGAATCAGAAGAAGTAGAAGAAGGAGAAGGAGAAGGTGAAGTCTGGAGGGTGAAGCAGAAGAAGTAGAAGAAGGAGAAGGAGAAGGTGAAGTCAGGAGAGTGAAGCAGAAGAAGCAGAAGATGGAGAAGGAGAAGGTGAAGTCTGGAGGGCGAAGCAGAAGAAGCAGAAGAAGGAGAAGGAGTAGGTGAAGTCTGGAGGGTGAAGCAGAAGAAGCAGAAGAAGGAGAAGGAGAAGGTGAAGTCTGGAGGGTGAATCAGAAGAAGTAGAAGAAGGAGAAGGAGAAGGTGAAGTCAGGAGGGTGAAGCAGAAGAAGCAGAAGAAGGAGAAGGAGAAGGTGAAGTCTGGAGGGTGAATCAGAAGAAGCAGAAGAAGGAGAAGGAGAAGATGAAGTCTGGAGGGTGAATCAGAAGAAGTAGAAGAAGGAGAAGGAGAAGGTGAGGTCTGGAGGGTCAATCAGAAGAAGCAGAAGAAGGAGAAGGAGAAGGTGAAGTCTGGAGGGTGAATCAGAAGAAGCAGAAGAAGGAGAAGGAGAAGGTGAAGTCAGGAGGGTGAATCAGAAGAAGCAGAAGAAGGAGAAGGAGAAGGTGAAGTCTGGAGGGTGAATCAGAAGAAGCAGAAGAAGGAGAAGGAGAAGATGAAGTCTGGAGGGTGAATCAGAAGAAGTAGAAGAAGGAGAAGGAGAAGGTGAAGTCTGGAGGGTGAATCAGAAGAAACAGAAGAAGGAGAAGGAGAAGGTGAAGTCTGGAGGGTGAATCAGAAGAAGTAGAAGAAGGAGAAGGAGAAGGTGTAGTCTGGAGGGTGAATCAGAAGAAGTAGACGAAGGAGAAGGAGAAGGTGAAGTCTGGAGGGTGAATCAGAAGAAGCAGAAGAAGGACAAGGAGAAGGTGAAGTCTGGAGGGTGAATTAGAAGAAGCAGAAGAAGGAGAAGGAGAAGGTGAAGTCAGGAGGGTGAATCAGAAGAAGCAGAAGAAGGAGAAGGAGAAGGTAATGTTAGGAGGGTGAATCAGAAGAAGCAGAAGAAGGAGAAGGAGCAGGTGAAGTCAGGGGGGTGAAGCAGAAGAAGTAGAAGAAGGAGAAGGAGAAGGTGAAGTCAGGAGGGTGAAGCAGAAGAAGCAGAAGAAGGAGAAGGAGAAGGTGAAGTCTGGAGGGCGCAGCAGAAGAAGCAGAAGAAGGAGAAGGAGAAAGTGAAGTCTGGAGGGTGAAGCAGAAGAAGCAGAAGAAGGAGAAGGAGAAGGTGAAGTCTGGAGGGTGAATCAGAAGAAGTAGAAGAATGTGAAGGAGAAGGTGAAGTCAGGAGAGTGAAGCAGAAGAAGCAGAAGAAGGAGAAGGAGAAGGTGAAGTCTGGAGGGTGAAGCAGAAGAAGCAGAAGAAGGAGAAGGAGAAGGTGATGTCTGGAGGGCGAAGCAGAAGAAGCAGAAGAAGGAGAAGGAGAAGGTGAAGTCTGGAGGGTGAAGCAGAAGAAGCAGAAGAAGGAGAAGGAGAAGGTGAAGTCTGGAGGGTGAATCAGAAGAAGTAGAAGAAGGAGAAGGAGAAGGTGAAGTCAGGAGGGTGAAGCAGAAGAAGCAGAAGAAGGAGAAGGAGAAGGTGAAGTCAGGAGGGTGAATCGGAAGAAGTAGAAGAAGGAGAAGGAGAAGGTGAAGTCTGGAGGGTGAATCAGAAGAAGTAGAAGAAGGAGAAGGAGAAGGTGAAGTCTGGAGGGTGAATCAGAAGAAGTAGAAGAAGGAGAATGAGAAGGTGAAGTCTGGAGGGTGAATCAGAAGAAGCAGAAGAAGGAGAAGGAGAAGGTGAAGTCTGGAGGGAGAAGCAGAAGAAGTAGAAGAAGGAGAAGGAGAAGGTGAAGTCTGGAGGGTGAATCAGAAGAAGTAGAAGAAGGAGAAGGAGAAGGTGAAGTCTGGAGGGTGAATCAGAAGAAGTAGAAGAAGGAGAAGGAGAAGGTGAAGTCTGGAGGGTGAATCAGAAGAAACAGAAGAAGGAGAAGGAGAAGGTGAAGTCTGGAGGGTGAATCAGAAGAAGTAGAAGAAGGAGAAGGAGAAGGTGTAGTCTGGAGGGTGAATCAGAAGAAGTAGACGAAGGAGAAGGAGAAGGTGAAGTCTGGAGGGTGAATCAGAAGAAGCAGAAGAAGGAGAAGGAGAAGGTGAAGTCTGGAGGGTGAATCAGAAGAAGTAGAAGAAGGAGAAGGGGAAGGTGAAGTCTGGAGGGTGAATCAGAAGAAGCAGAAGAAGGAGAAGGAGAAGGTGAAGTCTGGAGGGTGAATCAGAAGAAGCAGAAGAAGGAGAAGGAGAAGGTGAAATCTGGAGGGTGAAACAGAAGAAGCAGAATAAGGAGAAGGAGAAGCTGAAGTCAGGAGGGTGAATCAGAAGAAGCAGAAGAAGGAGAAGGAGAAGGTGAAGTAAGGAGGGTGAATCAGAAGAAGCAGAAGAAGGAGAAGGAGAAGGTGAAGTCTGGAGTGTGAAGCAGAAGAAGCAAAAGAAGGAGAAGGAGAAGGTGAAGTCTGGAGGGTGAATCAGAAGAAGTAGAAGAAGGAGAAGGTGAAGTCTGGAGGGTGAATCAGAAGAAACAGAAGAAGGAGAAGGAGAAGGTGAAGTTTGGAGGGTGAATCAGAAGAATCAGAAGAAGGAGAAGGAGAAGTTGAAGTCTGGAGGGTGAATCAGAAGAAGCAGAAGAAAGAGAAGGAGAAGGTGAAGTCTGGAGGGTGAAGCAGAAGAAACAGAAGAAGCAGAAGGAGAAGGTGAAGACTGGAGGGTGAATCTGAAGAAGTAGAAGAAGGAGAAGGAGAAGGTGAAGTCTGGAGGGTGAATCAGAAGAAGTAGAAGAAGGAGAAGGAGAAGGTGAAGTCTGGAGGGTGAATCAGAAGAAGCAGAAGAAGGAGAAGGAGAAGGTGAAGTCTGGAGGGTGAATCAGAAGAAGCAGAAGAAGGAGAAGGAGAAGATGAAGTCTGGAGGGTGAATCAGAAGAAGCAGAAGAAGGAGAAGGAGAAGTTGAAGTCTGGAGGGTGAAACAGAAGAAGCAGAAGAAGGAGAAGGAGAAGGTGAAGTCTGGAGGGTGAATCAGAAGAAGCAGAAGAAGGAGAAGGAGAAGGTGAAGTCAGGAGGGTGAATCAGATGAAGCAGAAGAAGGAGAAGGAGAAGGTGAAGTTAGGAGGGTGAATCAGAAGAAGCAGAAGAAGGAGAAGGAGCAGGTGAAGTCAGGGGGGTGAAGCAGAAGAAGTAGAAGAAGGAGAAGGAGAAGGTGAAGTCAGGACGGTGAAGCAGAAGAAGCAGAAGAAGGAGAAGGAGAAGGTGAAGTCAGGAGGGTGAATCAGTAGAAGTAGAAGAAGGAGAAGGAGAAGGTGAAGTCAGGAGGGTGAATCAGAAGAAGTAGAAGAAGGAGAAGGAGAAGGTGAAGTCAGGAGGGTGAATCAGAAGAAGCAGAAGAAGGAGAAGGAGAAGGTGAAGTCTGGAGGGTGAATCAGAAGAATCAGAAGAAGGAGAAGGAGAAGGTGAAGTCTGGAGGGTGAATCAGAAGAAGCAGAAGAAAGAGAAGGAGAAGGTGAAGTCTGGAGGGTGAAGCAGAAGAAACAGAAGAAGGAGAAGGAGAAGGTGAAGACTGGAGGGTGAATCTGAAGAAGTAGAAGAAGGAGAAGGAGAAGGTGAAGTCTGGAGGGTGAATCAGAAGAAGTAGAAGAAGGAGAAGGAGAAGGTGAAGTCTGGAGGGTGAATCAGAAGAAGCAGAAGAAGGAGAAGGAGAAGGTGAAGTCTGGAGGGTGAATCAGAAGAAGCAGAAGAAGGAGAAGGAGAAGATGAAGTCTGGAGGGTGAATCAGAAGAAGCAGAAGAAGGAGAAGGAGAAGGTGAAGTCTGGAGGGAGAAGCAGAAGAAGTAGAAGAAGGAGAAGGAGAAGGTGAAGTCTGGAGGGTGAATCAGAAGAAGTAGAAGAAGGAGAAGGAGAAGGTGAAGTCTGGATGGTGAATCAGAAGAAGTAGAAGAAGGAGAAGGAGAAGGTGTAGTCTGGAGGGTGAATCAGAAGAAGTAGACGAAGGAGAAGGAGAAGGTGAAGTCTGGAGGGTGAATCAGAAGAAGCAGAAGAAGGAGAAGGAGAAGGTGAAGTCTGGAGGGTGAATCAGAAGAAGTAGAAGAAGGAGAAGGAGAAGGTGTAGTCTGGAGGGTGAATCAGAAGAAGCAGAAGAAGGAGAAGGAGAAGGTGAAGTCTGGAGGGTGAATCAGAAGAAGTAGAAGAAGGAGAAGGGGAAGGTGAAGTCTGGAGGGTGAATCAGAAGAAGCAGAAGAAGGAGAAGGAGAAGGTGTAGTCTGGAGGGTGAATCAGAAGAAGCAGAAGAAGGAGAAGGAGAAGGTGAAGTCTGGAGGGTGAATCAGAAGAAGTAGAAGAAGGAGAAGGGGAAGGTGAAGTCTGGAGGGTGAATCAGAAGAAGCAGAAGAAGGAGAAGGAGAAGGTGAAGTCTGGAGGGTGAATCAGAAGAAGCAGAAGAAGGAGAAGGAGAAGGTGAAATCTGGAGGGTGAAACAGAAGAAGCAGAATAAGGAGAAGGAGAAGCTGAAGTCAGGAGGGTGAATCAGAAGAAGCAGAAGAAGGAGAAGGAGAAGGTGAAGTAAGGAGGGTGAATCAGAAGAAGCAGAAGAAGGAGAAGGAGAAGGTGAAGTCTGGAGTGTGAAGCAGAAGAAGCAAAAGAAGGAGAAGGAGAAGGTGAAGTCTGGAGGGTGAATCAGAAGAAGTAGAAGAAGGAGAAGGAGAAGGTGAAGTCTGGAGGGTGAATCAGAAGAAACAGAAGAAGGAGAAGGAGAAGGTGAAGTTTGGAGGGTGAATCAGAAGAATCAGAAGAAGGAGAAGGAGAAGTTGAAGTCTGGAGGGTGAATCAGAAGAAGCAGAAGAAAGAGAAGGAGAAGGTGAAGTCTGGAGGGTGAAGCAGAAGAAACAGAAGAAGCAGAAGGAGAAGGTGAAGACTGGAGGGTTAATCTGAAGAAGTAGAAGAAGGAGAAGAAGAAGGTGAAGTCTGGAGGGTGAATCAGAAGAAGTAGAAGAAGGAGAAGGAGAAGGTGAAGTCTGGAGGGTGAATCAGAAGAAGCAGAAGAAGGAGAAGGAGAAGGTGAAGTCTGGAGGGTGAATCAGAAGAAGCAGAAGAAGGAGAAGGAGAAGATGAAGTCTGGAGGGTGAATCAGAAGAAGCAGAAGAAGGAGAAGGAGAAGGTGAAGTCTGGAGGGTGAAACAGAAGAAGCAGAAGAAGGAGAAGGAGAAGGTGAAGTCTGGAGGGTGAATCAGAAGAAGCAGAAGAAGGAGAAGGAGAAGGTGAAGTCAGGAGGGTGAATCAGAAGAAGCAGAAGAAGGAGAAGGAGAAGGTGAAGTTAGGAGGGTGAATCAGAAGAAGCAGAAGAAGGAGAAGGAGCAGGTGAAGTCAGGGGGGTGAAGCAGAAGAAGTAGAAGAAGGAGAAGGAGAAGGTGAAGTCAGGACGGTGAAGCAGAAGAAGCAGAAGAAGGAGAAGGAGAAGGTGAAGTCAGGAGGGTGAATCAGTAGAAGTAGAAGAAGGAGAAGGAGAAGGTGAAGTCAGGAGGGTGAATCAGAAGAAGTAGAAGAAGGAGAAGGAGAAGGTGAAGTCAGGAGGGTGAATCAGAAGAAGCAGAAGAAGGAGAAGGAGAAGGTGAAGTCTGGAGGGTGAATCAGAAGAATCAGAAGAAGGAGAAGGAGAAGGTGAAGTCTGGAGGGTGAATCAGAAGAAGCAGAAGAAAGAGAAGGAGAAGGTGAAGTCTGGAGGGTGAAGCAGAAGAAACAGAAGAAGGAGGAGGAGAAGGTGAAGACTGGAGGGTGAATCTGAAGAAGTAGAAGAAGGAGAAGGAGAAGGTGAAGTCTGGAGGGTGAATCAGAAGAAGTAGAAGAAGGAGAAGGAGAAGGTGAAGTCTGGAGGGTGAATCAGAAGAAGCAGAAGAAGGAGAAGGAGAAGGTGAAGTCTGGAGGGTGAATCAGAAGAAGCAGAAGAAGGAGAAGGAGAAGATGAAGTCTGGAGGGTGAATCAGAAGAAGCAGAAGAAGGAGAAGGAGAAGGTGAAGTCTGGAGGGTGAATCAGAAGAAACAGAAGAAGGAGAAGGAGAAGGTGAAGTTTGGAGGGTGAATCAGAAGAATCAGAAGAAGGAGAAGGAGAAGTTGAAGTCTGGAGGGTGAATCAGAAGAAGCAGAAGAAAGAGAAGGAGAAGGTGAAGTCTGGAGGGTGAAGCAGAAGAAACAGAAGAAGCAGAAGGAGAAGGTGAAGACTGGAGGGTGAATCTGAAGAAGTAGAAGAAGGAGAAGGAGAAGGTGAAGTCTGGAGGGTGAATCAGAAGAAGTAGAAGAAGGAGAAGGAGAAGGTGAAGTCTGGAGGGTGAATCAGAAGAAGCAGAAGAAGGAGAAGGAGAAGGTGAAGTCTGGAGGGTGAATCAGAAGAAGCAGAAGAAGGAGAAGGAGAAGATGAAGTCTGGAGGGTGAATCAGAAGAAGCAGAAGAAGGAGAAGGAGAAGGTGAAGTCTGGAGGGTGAAACAGAAGAAGCAGAAGAAGGAGAAGGAGAAGGTGAAGTCTGGAGGGTGAATCAGAAGAAGCAGAAGAAGGAGAAGGAGAAGGTGAAGTCAGGAGGGTGAATCAGAAGAAGCAGAAGAAGGAGAAGGAGAAGGTGAAGTTAGGAGGGTGAATCAGAAGAAGCAGAAGAAGGAGAAGGAGCAGGTGAAGTCAGGGGGGTGAAGCAGAAGAAGTAGAAGAAGGAGAAGGAGAAGGTGAAGTCAGGACGGTGAAGCAGAAGAAGCAGAAGAAGGAGAAGGAGAAGGTGAAGTCTGGAGGGCGCAGCAGAAGAAGCAGAAGAAGGAGAAGGAGAAGCTGAAGTCTGGAGGGTGAAGCAGAAGAAGCAGAAGAAGGAGAAGGAGAAGGTGAAGTCTGGAGGGTGAATCAGAAGAAGTAGAAGAAGGAGAAGGAGAAGGTGAAGTCAGGAGAGTGAAGCAGAAGAAGCAGAAGATGGAGAAGGAGAAGGTGAAGTCTGGAGGGCGAAGCAGAAGAAGCAGAAGAAGGAGAAGGAGAAGGTGAAGTCTGGAGGGTGAAGCAGAAGAAGCAGAAGAAGGAGAAGGAGAAGGTGAAGTCTGGAGGGTGAATCAGAAGAAGTAGAAGAAGGAGAAGGAGAAGGTGAAGTCAGGAGGGTGAAGCAGAAGAAGCAGAAGAAGGAGAAGGAGAAGGTGAAGTCTGGAGGGTGAAGCAGAAGAAGCAGAAGAAGGAGCAGGAGAAGGTGAAGTCTGGAGGGTGAAGCAGAAGAAGCAGAAGAAGGAGAAGGAGAAGGTGAAGTCAGGAGGGTGAATCAGAAGAAGTAGAAGAAGGAGAAGGAGAAGGTGAAGTCTGGAGGGTGAATCAGAAGAAGCAGAAGAAGGAGAAGGAGAAGGTGAAGTCTGGAGGGTGAATCAGAAGAAGCAGAAGAAGGAGAAGGAGAAGATGAAGTCTGGAGGGTGAATCAGAAGAAGTAGAAGAAGGAGAAGGAGAAGGTGAGGTCTGGAGGGTCAATCAGAAGAAGCAGAAGAAGGAGAAGGAGAAGGTGAAGTCTGGAGAGTGAATCAGAAGAAGCAGAAGAAGGAGAAGGAGAAGGTGAAGTCTGGAGGGTGAATTAGAAGAAGCAGAAGAAGGAGAAGGAGAAGGTGAAGTCAGGAGGGTGAATCAGAAGAAGCAGAAGAAGGAGAAGGAGAAGGTAAAGTTAGGAGGGTGAATCAGAAGAAGCAGAAGAAGGAGAAGGAGCAGGTGAAGTCAGGGGGGAGAAACAGAAGAAGTAGAAGAAGGAGAAGGAGAAGGTGAAGTCAGGAGGGTGATGCAGAAGAAGCAGAAGAAGGAGAAGGAGAAGGTGAAGTCTGGAGGGCGCAGCAGAAGAAGCAGAAGAAGGAGAAGGAGAAGGTGAAGTCTGGAGGGTGAAGCAGAAGAAGCAGAAGAAGGAGAAGGAGAAGGTGAAGTCTGGAGGGTGAATCAGATGAAGTAGAAGAAGGAGAAGGAGAAGGTGAAGTCAGGAGAGTGAAGCAGAAGAAGCAGAAGAAGGAGAAGGAGAAGGTGAAGTCTGGAGGGTGAAGCAGAAGAAGCAGAAGAAGGAGAAGGAGAAGGTGATGTCTGGAGGGCGAATCAGAAGAAGCAGAAGAAGGAGAAGGAGAAGGTGAAGTCTGGAGGGTGAAGCAGAAGAAGCAGAAGAAGGAGAAGGTGAAGTCTGGAGGGTGAATCAGAAGAAGTAGAAGAAGGAGAAGGAGAAGGTGAAGTCAGGAGGGTGAAGCAGAAGAAGCAGAAGAAGGAGAAGGAGAAGGTGAAGTCAGGAGGGTGAATCGGAAGAAGTAGAAGAAGGAGAAGGAGAAGGTGAAGTCTGGAGGGTGAATCAGAAGAAGTAGAAGAAGGAGAAAGAGAAGGTGAAGTCTGGAGGGTGAATCAGAAGAAGTAGAAGAAGGAGAAGGGGTAGGTGAAGTCTGGAGGGTGAATCAGAAGAAGCAGAAGAAGGAGAAGGAGAAGGTGAAGTCTGGAGGGAGAAGCAGAAGAAGTAGAAGAAGGAGAAGGAGAAGGTGAAGTCTGGAGGGTGAATCAGAAGAAGTAGAAGAAGGAGAAGGAGAAGGTGAAGTCTGGAGTGTGAATCAGAAGAAGTAGAAGAAGGAGAAGGAGAAGGTGAAGTCTGGAGGGTGAATCAGAAGAAACAGAAGAAGGAGAAGGAGAAGGTGAAGTCTGGAGGGTGAATCAGAAGAAGTAGAAGAAGGAGAAGGAGAAGGTGTAGTCTGGAGGGTGAATCAGAAGAAGTAGACGAAGGAGAAGGAGAAGGTGAAGTCTGGAGGGTGAATCAGAAGAAGCAGAAGAAGGAGAAGGAGAAGGTGAAGTCTGGAGGGTGAATCAGAAGAAGTAGAAGAAGGAGAAGGAGAAGGTGAAGTCTGGAGGGTGAATCAGAAGAAGCAGAAGAAGGAGAAGGAGAAGGGGAAGTCTGGAGGGTGAATCAGAAGAAGCAGAAGAAGGAGAAGGAGAAGGTGAAGTCTGGAGGGTGAAACAGAAGAAGCAGAATAAGGAGAAGGAGAAGGTGAAGTCAGGAGGGTGAATCAGAAGAAGCAGAAGAAGGAGAAGGAGAAGGTGAAGTAAGGAGGGTGAATCAGAAGAAGCAGAAGAAGGAGAAGGAGAAGGTGAAGTCTGGAGTGTGAAGCAGAAGAAGCAAAAGAAGGAGAAGGAGAATGTGAAGTCTGGAGGGTGAATCAGAAGAAGTAGAAGAAGGAGAAGGAGAAGGTGAAGTCTGGAGGGTGAAGCAGAAGAAGTAGAAGAAGGAGAAGGAGAAGGTGAAGTCAGGAGGGTGAATCAGAAGAAGTAGAAGAAGGAGAAGGAGAAGGTGAAGTCAGGAGGGTGAATCAGAAGAAGCAGAAGAAGGAGAAGGAGAAGGTGAAGTCTGGAGGGTGAATCAGAAGAATCAGAAGAAGGAGAAGGAGAAGTTGAAGTCTGGAGGGTGAATCAGAAGAAGCAGAAGAAAGAGAAGGAGAAGGTGAATTCTGGAGGGTAAAGCAGAAGAAACAGAAGAAGGAGAAGGAGAAGGTGAAGACTGGAGGGTGAATCTGAAGAAGTAGAAGAAGGAGAAGGAGAAGGTGAAGTCTGGAGGGTGAATCAGAAGAAGTAGAAGAAGGAGAAGGAGAAGGTGAAGTCTGGAGGGTGAATCAGAAGAAGCAGAAGAAGGAGAAGGAGAAGGTGAAGTCTGGAGGGTGAATCAGAAGAAGCAGAAGAAGGAGAAGGAGAAGATGAAGTCTGGAGGGTGAATCAGAAGAAGCAGAAGAAGGAGAAGGAGAAGGTGAAGTCTGGAGGGTGAATCAGAAGAAGCAGAAGAAGGAGAAGGAGAAGGTGAAGTCTGGAGGGTGAATCAGAAGAATCAGAAGAAGGAGAAGGAGAGGGTGAAGCCTGGAGGGTGAATCAGAAGAAGCAGAAGAAAGAGAAGGAGAAGGTGAAGTCTGGAGGGTGAAGCAGAAGAAACAGAAGAAGGAGAAGGAGAAGGTGAAGACTGGAGGGTGAATCTGAAGAAGTAGAAGAAGGAGAAGAATATGGTGAAGTCTGGAGGGTGAATCAGAAGAAGTAGAAGAAGGAGAAGGAGAAGGTGAAGTCTGGAGGGTGAATCAGAAGAAGCAGAAGAAGGAGAAGGAGAAGGTGAAGTCTGGAGGGTGAATCAGAAGAAGCAGAAGAAGGAGAAGGAGAAGATGAAGTCTGGAGGGTGAATCAGAAGAAGCAGAAGAAGGAGAAGGAGAAGGTGAAGTCTGGAGGGTGAAACAGAAGAAGCAGAAGAAGGAGAAGGAGAAGGTGAAGTCTGGAGGGTGAATCAGAAGAAGCAGAAGAAGGAGAAGGAGAAGGTGAAGTCAGGAGGGTGAATCAGAAGAAGCAGAAGAAGGAGAAGGAGAAGGTGAAGTTAGGAGGGTGAATCAGAAGAAGCAGAAGAAGGAGAAGGAGCAGGTGAAGTCAGGGGGTGAAGCAGAAGAAGTAGAAGAAGGAGAAGGAGAAGGTGAAGTCAGGACGGTGAAGCAGAAGAAGCAGAAGAAGGAGAAGGAGAAGGTGAAGTCTGGAGGGCGCAGCAGAAGAAGCAGAAGAAGGAGAAGGAGAAGTTGAAGTCTAGAGGGTGAAGCAGAAGAAGCAGAAGAAGGAGAAGGAGAAGGTGAAGTCTGGAGGGTGAATCAGAAGAAGTAGAAGAAGGAGAAGGAGAAGGTGAAGTCAGGAGAGTGAAGCAGAAGAAGCAGAAGATGGAGAAGGAGAAGGTGAAGTCTGGAGGGCGAAGCAGAAGAAGCAGAAGAAGGAGAAGGAGAAGGTGAAGTCTGGAGGGTGAAGCAGAAGAAGCAGAAGAAGGAGAAGGAGAAGGTGAAGTCTGGAGGGTGAATCAGAAGAAGTAGAAGAAGGAGAAGGAGAAGGTGAAGTCAGGATGGTGAAGCAGAAGAAGCAGAAGAAGGAGAAGGAGAAGGTGAAGTCTGGAGGGTGAAGCAGAAGAAGCAGAAGAAGGAGCAGGAGAAGGTGAAGTCTGGAGGGTGAAGCAGAAGAAGCAGAAGAAGGAGAAGGAGAAGGTGAAGTCAGGAGGGTGAATCAGAAGAAGTAGAAGAAGGAGAAGGAGAAGGTGAAGTCTGGAGGGTGAATCAGAAGAAGCAGAAGAAGGAGAAGGAGAAGGTGAAGTCTGGAGGGTGAATCAGAAGAAGCAGAAGAAGGAGAAGGAGAAGATGAAGTCTGGAGGGTGAATCAGAAGAAGTAGAAGAAGGAGAAGGAGAAGGTGAGGTCTGGTGGGTCAATCAGAAGAAGCAGAAGAAGGAGAAGGAGAAGGTGAAGTCTGGAGGGTGAATCAGAAGAAGCAGAAGAAGGAGAAGGAGTAGGTGAAGTCTGGAGGGTGAATTAGAAGAAGCAGAAGAAGGAGAAGGAGAAGGTGAAGTCAGGAGGGTGAATCAGAAGAAGCAGAAGAAGGAGAAGGAGAAGGTAAAGTTAGGAGGGTGAATCAGAAGAAGCAGAAGAAGGAGAAGGAGCAGGTGAAGTCAGGGGGGTGAAACAGAAGAAGTAGAAGAAGGAGAAGGAGAAGGTGAAGTCAGGAGGGTGAAGCAGAAGAAGCAGAAGAAGGAGAAGGAGAAGGTGAAGTCTGGAGGGCGCAGCAGAAGAAGCAGAAGAAGGAGAAGGAGAAGGTGAAGTCTGGAGGGTGAAGCAGAAGAAGCAGAAGAAGGAGAAGGAGAAGGTGAAGTCTGGAGGGTGAATCAGAAGAAGTAGAAGAAGGAGAAGGAGAAGGTGAAGTCAGGAGAGTGAAGCAGAAGAAGCAGAAGAAGGAGAAGGAGAAGGTGAAGTCTGGAGGGTGAAGCAGAAGAAGCAGAAGAAGGAGAAGGAGAAGGTGATGTCTGGAGGGCGAAGCAGAAGAAGCAGAAGAAGGAGAAGGAGAAGGTGAAGTCTGGAGGGTGAAGCAGAGGAAGCAGAAGAAGGAGAAGGAGAAGGTGAAGTCTGGAGGGTGAATCAGAAGAAGTAGAAGAAGGAGAAGGAGAAGGTGAAGTCAGGAGGGTGAAGCAGAAGAAGGAGAAGGAGAAGGTGAAGTCAGGAGGGTGAATCGGAAGAAGTAGAAGAAGGAGAAGGAGAAGGTGAAGTCTGGAGGGTGAATCAGAAGAAGTAGAAGAAGGAGAAGTAGAAGGTGAAGTCTGGAGGGTGAATCAGAAGAAGTAGAAGAAGGAGAAGGAGAAGGTGAAGTCTGGAGGGTGAATCAGAAGAAGCAGAAGAAGGAGAAGGAGAAGGTGAAGTCTGGAGGGAGAAGCAGAAGAAGTAGAAGAAGGAGAAGGAGAAGGTGAAGTCTGGAGGGTGAATCAGAAGAAGTAGAAGAAGGAGAAGGAGAAGGTGAAGTCTGGAATGTGAATCAGAAGAAGCAGAAGAAGGAGAAGGAGAAGGTGAAGTCTGGAGGGTGAATCAGAAGAAGCAGAAGAAGGAGAAGGAGAAGGTGAAGTCTGGAGGGTGAAACAGAAGAAGCAGAATAAGGAGAAGGAGAAGGTGAAGTCAGGAGGGTGAATCAGAAGAAGCAGAAGAAGGAGAAGGAGAAGGTGAAGTAAGGAGGGTGAATCAGAAGAAGCAAAAAAAGGAGAAGGAGAAGGTGAAGTCTGGAGTGTGAAGCAGAAGAAGCAAAAGAAGGAGAAGGAGAAGGTGAAGTCTGGAGGGTGAATCAGAAGAAGTAGAAGAAGGAGAAGGAGAAGGTGAAGTCTGGAGGGTGAAGCAGAAGAAGTAGAAGAAGGAGAAGGAGAAGGTGAAGTCAGGAGGGTGAATCAGAAGAAGTAGAAGAAGGAGAAGGAGAAGGTGAAGTCAGGAGGGTGAATCAGAAGAAGCAGAAGAAGGAGAAGGAGAAGGTGAAGTCAGGAGGGTGAATCAGAAGAGGCAGAAGAAGGAGAAGGAGAAGGTGAAGTTAGGAGGGTGAATCATAAGAAGCAGAAGAAGGAGAAGGAGCAGGTGAAGTCAGGGGGGTGAAGCAGAAGAAGTAGAAGAAGGAGAAGGAGAAGGTGAAGTCAGGACGGTGAAGCAGAAGAAGCAGAAGAAGGAGAAGGAGAAGGTGAAGTCTGGAGGGCGCAGCAGAAGAAGCAGAAGAAGGAGAAGGAGAAGTTGAAGTCTAGAGGGTGAAGCAGAAGAAGCAGAAGAAGGAGAAGGAGAAGGTGAAGTCTGGAGGGTGAATCAGAAGAAGTAGAAGAAGGAGAAGGAGAAGGTGAAGTCAGGAGAGTGAAGCAGAAGAAGCAGAAGATGGAGAAGGAGAAGGTGAAGTCTGGAGGGCGAAGCAGAAGAAGCAGAAGAAGGAGAAGGAGAAGGTGAAGTCTGGAGGGTGAAGCAGAAGAAGCAGAAGAAGGAGAAGGAGAAGGTGAAGTCTGGAGGGTGAATCAGAAGAAGTAGAAGAAGGAGAAGGAGAATGTGAAGTCAGGAGGGTGAAGCAGAAGAAGCAGAAGAAGGAGAAGGAGAAGGTGAAGTCTGGAGGGTGAAGCAGAAGAAGCAGAAGAAGGAGCAGGAGAAGGTGAAGTCTGGAGGGTGAAGCAGAAGAAGCAGAAGAAGGAGAAGGAGAAGGTGAAGTCAGGAGGGTGAATCAGAAGAAGTAGAAGAAGGAGAAGGAGAAGGTGAAGTCTGGAGGGTGAATCAGAAGAAGCAGAAGAAGGAGAAGGAGAAGGTGAAGTCTGGAGGGTGAATCAGAAGAAGCAGAAGAAGGAGAAGGAGAAGATGAAGTCTGGAGGGTGAATCAGAAGAAGTAGAAGAAGGAGAAGGAGAAGGTGAGGTCTGGAGGGTCAATCAGAAGAAGCAGAAGAAGGAGAAGGAGAAGGTGAAGTCTGGAGGGTGAATCAGAAGAAGCAGAAGAAGGAGAAGGAGTAGGTGAAGTCTGGAGGGTGAATTAGAAGAAGCAGAAGAAGGAGAAGGAGAAGGTGAAGTCAGGAGGGTGAATCAGAAGAAGCAGAAGAAGGAGAAGGAGAAGGTAAAGTTAGGAGGGTGAATCAGAAGAAGCAGAAGAAGGAGAAGGAGCAGGTGAAGTCAGGGGGGTGAAACAGAAGAAGTAGAAGAAGGAGAAGGAGAAGGTGAAGTCAGGAGGGTGAAGCAGAAGAAGCAGAAGAAGAAGAAGGAGAAGGTGAAGTCTGGAGGGCGCAGCAGAAGAAGCAGAAGAAGGAGAAGGAGAAGGTGAAGTCTGGAGGGTGAAGCAGAAGAAGCAGAAGAAGGAGAAGGAGAAGGTGAAGTCTGGAGGGTGAATCAGAAGAAGTAGAAGAAGGAGAAGGAGAAGGTGAAGTCAGGAGAGTGAAGCAGAAGAAGCAGAAGAAGGAGAAG
This sequence comes from Somniosus microcephalus, assembly GCF_052327205.1. Classification (NCBI taxonomy): domain Eukaryota; kingdom Metazoa; phylum Chordata; class Chondrichthyes; order Squaliformes; family Somniosidae; genus Somniosus; species Somniosus microcephalus. The sequence continues at coordinate 190,291 of NW_028225688.1, read as the reverse complement.
GAGAAGGTGAAGTCTGGAGGGTGAAGCAGAAGAAGGAGAAGGAGAAGGTGATGTCTGGAGGGCGAAGCAGAAGAAGCAGAAGAAGGAGAAGCAGAAGGTGAAGTCTGGAGGGTGAAGCAGAGGAAGCAGAAGAAGGAGAAGGAGAAGGTGAAGTCTGGAGGGTGAATCAGAAGAAGTAGAAGAAGGAGAAGGAGAAGGTGAAGTCAGGAGGGTGAAGCAGAAGAAGGAGAAGGAGAAGGTGAAGTCAGGAGGGTGAATCGGAAGAAGTAGAAGAAGGAGAAGGAGAAGGTGAAGTCTGGAGGGTAAATCAGAAGAAGTAGAAGAAGGAGAAGTAGAAGGTGAAGTCTGGAGGGTGAATCAGAAGAAGTAGAAGAAGGAGAAGGAGAAGGTGAAGTCTGGAGGGTGAATCAGAAGAAGCAGAAGAAGGAGAAGGAGAAGGTGAAGTCTGGAGGGAGAAGCAGAAGAAGTAGAAGAAGGAGAAGGAGAAGGTGAAGTCTGGAGGGTGAATCAGAAGAAGTAGAAGAAGGAGAAGGAGAAGGTGAAGTCTGGAGGGTGAATCAGAAGAAGCAGAAGAAGGAGAAGGAGAAGGTGAAGTCTGGAGGGTGAATCAGAAGAAGCAGAAGAAGGAGAAGGAGAAGGTGAAGTCTGGAGGGTGAAACAGAAGAAGCAGAATAAGGAGAAGGAGAAGGTGAAGTCAGGAGGGTGAATCAGAAGAAGCAGAAGAAGGAGAAGGAGAAGGTGAAGTAAGGAGGGTGAATCAGAAGAAGCAGAAGAAGGAGAAGGAGAAGGTGAAGTCTGGAGTGTGAAGCAGAAGAAGCAAAAGAAGGAGAAGGAGAAGGTGAAGTCTGGAGGGTGAATCAGAAGAAGTAGAAGAAGGAGAAGGAGAAGGTGAAGTCTGGAGGGTGAAGCAGAAGAAGTAGAAGAAGGAGAAGGAGAAGGTGAAGTCAGGAGGGTGAATCAGAAGAAGTAGAAGAAGGAGAAGGAGAAGGTGAAGTCAGGAGGGTGAATCAGAAGAAGCAGAAGAAGGAGAAGGAGAAGGTGAAGTCTGGAGGGTGAAACAGAAGAATCAGAAGAAGGAGAAGGAGAAGGTGAAGTCTGGAGGGTGAATCAGAAGAAGCAGAAGATAGAGAAGGAGAAGGTGAAGTCTGGAGGGTGAATCAGAAGAAGCAGAAGAAGGAGAAGGAGAAGGTGAAGTCTGGAGGGAGAAGCAGAAGAAGTAGAAGAAGGAGAAGGAGAAGGTGAAGTCTGGAGGGTGAATCAGAAGAAGTAGAAGAAGGAGAAGGAGAAGGTGAAGTCTGGAGGGTGAATCAGAAGAAGCAGAAGAAGGAGAAGGAGAAGGTGAAGTCTGGAGGGTGAATCAGAAGAAGCAGAAGAAGGAGAAGGAGAAGGTGAAGTCTGGAGGGTGAAGCAGAAGAAGTAGAAGAAGGAGAAGGAGAAGGTGTAGTCTGGAGGGTGAATCAGAAGAAGTAGACGAAGGAGAAGCAGAAGGTGAAGTCTGGAGGGTGAACCAGAAGAAGCAGAAGAAGGAGAAGGAGAAGGTGAAGTCTGGAGGGTGAATCAGAAGAAGTAGAAGAAGGAGAAGGAGAAGGTGAAGTCTGGAGGGTGAATCAGAAGAAGCAGAAGAAGGAGAAGGAGAAGGTGAAGTCTGGAGGGTGAATCAGAAGAAGCAGAAGAAGGAGAAGGAGAAGGTGAAGTCTGGAGGGTGAAGCAGAAGAAGCAGAAGAAGGAGAAGGAGAAGGTGATGTCTGGAGGGCGAAGCAGAAGAAGCAGTAGAAGGAGAAGGAGAAGGTGAAGTCTGGAGGGTGAAGCAGAGGAAGCAGAAGAAGGAGAAGGAGAAGGTGAAGTCTGGAGGGTGAATCAGAAGAAGTAGAAGAAGGAGAAGGAGAAGGTGAAGTCAGGAGGGTGAAGCAGAAGAAGGAGAAGGAGAAGGTGAAGTCAGGAGGGTGAATCGGAAGAAGTAGAAGAAGGAGAAGGAGAAGGTGAAGTCTGGAGGGTGAATCAGAAGAAGTAGAAGAAGGAGAAGTAGAAGGTGAAGTCTGGAGGGTGAATCAGAAGAAGTAGAAGAAGGAGAAGGAGAAGGTGAAGTCTGGAGGGTGAATCAGAAGAAGCAGAAGAAGGAGAAGGAGAAGGTGAAGTCTGGAGGGAGAAGCAGAAGAAGTAGAAGAAGGAGAAGGAGAAGGTGAAGTCTGGAGGGTGAATCAGAAGAAGTAGAAGAAGGAGAAGGAGAAGGTGAAGTCTGGAGGGTGAATCAGAAGAAGCAGAAGAAGGAGAAGGAGAAGGTGAAGTCTGGAGGGTGAATCAGAAGAAGCAGAAGAAGGAGAAGGAGAAGGTGAAGTCTGGAGGGTGAAACAGAAGAAGCAGAATAAGGAGAAGGAGAAGGTGAAGTCAGGAGGGTGAATCAGAAGAAGCAGAAGAAGGAGAAGGAGAAGGTGAAGTAAGGAGGGTGAATCAGAAGAAGCAGAAGAAGGAGAAGGAGAAGGTGAAGTCTGGAGTGTGAAGCAGAAGAAGCAAAAGAAGGAGAAGGAGAAGGTGAAGTCTGGAGGGTGAATCAGAAGAAGTAGAAGAAGGAGAAGGAGAAGGTGAAGTCTGGAGGGTGAAGCAGAAGAAGTAGAAGAAGGAGAAGGAGAAGGTGAAGTCAGGAGGGTGAATCAGAAGAAGTAGAAGAAGGAGAAGGAGAAGGTGAAGTCAGGAGGGTGAATCAGAAGAAGCAGAAGAAGGAGAAGGAGAAGGTGAAGTCTGGAGGGTGAAACAGAAGAAACAGAAGAAGGAGAAGGAGAAGGTGAAGTCTGGAGGGTGAATCAGAAGAAGCAGAAGAAAGAGAAGGAGAAGGTGAAGTCTGGAGGGTGAATCAGAAGAAGCAGAAGAAGGAGAAGGAGAAGGTGAAGTCTGGAGGGAGAAGCAGAAGAAGTAGAAGAAGGAGAAGGAGAAGGTGAAGTCTGGAGGGTGAATCAGAAGAAGTAGAAGAAGGAGAAGGAGAAGGTGAAGTCTGGAGGGTGAATCAGAAGAAGTCGAAGAAGGAGAAGGAGAAGGTGAAGTCTGGAGGGTGAATCAGAAGAAACAGAAGAAGGAGAAGGAGAAGGTGAAGTCTGGAGGGTGAATCAGAAGAAGTAGAAGAAGGAGAAGGAGAAGGTGTAGTCTGGAGGGTGAATCAGAAGAAGTAGACGAAGGAGAAGCAGAAGGTGAAGTCTGGAGGGTGAACCAGAAGAAGCAGAAGAAGGAGAAGGAGAAGGTGAAGTCTGGAGGGTGAATCAGAAGAAGTAGAAGAAGGAGAAGGAGAAGGTGAAGTCTGGAGGGTGAATCAGAAGAAGCAGAAGAAGGAGAAGGAGAAGGTGAAGTCTGGAGGGTGAATCAGAAGAAGCAGAAGAAGGAGAAGGAGAAGGTGAAGTCTGGAGGGTGAAACAGAAGAAGCAGAATAAGGAGAAGGAGAAGCTGAAGTCAGGAGTGTGAATCAGAAGAAGCAGAAGAAGGAGAAGGAGAAGGTGAAGTAAGGAGGGTGAATCAGAAGAAGCAGAAGAAGGAGAAGGAGAAGGTGAAGTCTGGAGTGTGAAGCAGAAGAAGCAAAAGAAGGAGAAGGAGAAGGTGAAGTCTGGAGGGTGAATCAGAAGAAGTAGAAGAAGGAGAAGGAGAAGGTGAAGTCTGCAGGGGGAAGCAGAAGAAGTAGAAGAAGGAGAAGGAGAAGGTGAAGTCAGGAGGGTGAATCAGAAGAAGTAGAAGAAGGAGAAGGAGAAGGTGAAGTCAGGAGGGTGAATCAGAAGAAGCAGAAGAAGGAGAAGGAGAAGGTGAAGTCTGGAGGGTGAATCAGAAGAATCAGAAGAAGGAGAAGGAGAAGGTGAAGTCTGGAGGGTGAAGCAGAAGAAGCAAAAGAAGGAGAAGGAGAAGGTGAAGTCTGGAGGGTGAATCAGAAGAAGTAGAAGAAGGAGAAGGAGAAGGTGAAGTCTGCAGGGGGAAGCAGAAGAAGTAGAAGAAGGAGAAGGAGAAGGTGAAGTCAGGAGGGTGAATCAGAAGAAGTAGAAGAAGGAGAAGGAGAAGGTGAAGTCTGGAGGGTGAATCAGAAGAAGCAGAAGATAGAGAAGGAGAAGGTGAAGTCTGGAGGGTGAATCAGAAGAAGCAGAAGAAGGAGAAGGAGAAGGTGAAGTCTGGAGGGAGAAGCAGAAGAAGTAGAAGAAGGAGAAGGAGAAGGTGAAGTCTGGAGGGTGAATCAGAAGAAGTAGAAGAAGGAGAAGGAGAAGGTGAAGTCTGGAGGGTGAATCAGAAGAAGCAGAAGAAGGAGAAGGAGAAGGTGAAGTCTGGAGGGTGAATCAGAAGAAGCAGAAGAAGGAGAAGGAGAAGGTGAAGTCTGGAGGGTGAAGCAGAAGAAGTAGAAGAAGGAGAAGGAGAAGGTGTAGTCTGGAGGGTGAATCAGAAGAAGTAGACGAAGGAGAAGCAGAAGGTGAAGTCTGGAGGGTGAACCAGAAGAAGCAGAAGAAGGAGAAGGAGAAGGTGAAGTCTGGAGGGTGAATCAGAAGAAGTAGAAGAAGGAGAAGGAGAAGGTGAAGTCTGGAGGGTGAATCAGAAGAAGCAGAAGAAGGAGAAGGAGAAGGTGAAGTCTGGAGGGTGAATCAGAAGAAGCAGAAGAAGGAGAAGGAGAAGGTGAAGTCTGGAGGGTGAAGCAGAAGAAGCAGAAGAAGGAGAAGGAGAAGGTGATGTCTGGAGGGCGAAGCAGAAGAAGCAGAAGAAGGAGAAGGAGAAGGTGAAGTCTGGAGGGTGAAGCAGAGGAAGCAGAAGAAGGAGAAGGAGAAGGTGAAGTCTGGAGGGTGAATCAGAAGAAGTAGAAGAAGGAGAAGGAGAAGGTGAAGTCAGGAGGGTGAAGCAGAAGAAGGAGAAGGAGAAGGTGAAGTCAGGAGGGTGAATCGGAAGAAGTAGAAGAAGGAGAAGGAGAAGGTGAAGTCTGGAGGGTGAATCAGAAGAAGTAGAAGAAGGAGAAGTAGAAGGTGAAGTCTGGAGGGTGAATCAGAAGAAGTAGAAGAAGGAGAAGGAGAAGGTGAAGTCTGGAGGGTGAATCAGAAGAAGCAGAAGAAGGAGAAGGAGAAGGTGAAGTCTGGAGGGAGAAGCAGAAGAAGTAGAAGAAGGAGAAGGAGAAGGTGAAGTCTGGAGGGTGAATCAGAAGAAGTAGAAGAAGGAGAAGGAGAAGGTGAAGTCTGGAGGGTGAATCAGAAGAAGCAGAAGAAGGAGAAGGAGAAGGTGAAGTCTGGAGGGTGAATCAGAAGAAGCAGAAGAAGGAGAAGGAGAAGGTGAAGTCTGGAGGGTGAAACAGAAGAAGCAGAATAAGGAGAAGGAGAAGGTGAAGTCAGGAGGGTGAATCAGAAGAAGCAGAAGAAGGAGAAGGAGAAGGTGAAGTAAGGAGGGTGAATCAGAAGAAGCAGAAGAAGGAGAAGGAGAAGGTGAAGTCTGGAGTGTGAAGCAGAAGAAGCAAAAGAAGGAGAAGGAGAAGGTGAAGTCTGGAGGGTGAATCAGAAGAAGTAGAAGAAGGAGAAGGAGAAGGTGAAGTCTGGAGGGTGAAGCAGAAGAAGTAGAAGAAGGAGAAGGAGAAGGTGAAGTCAGGAGGGTGAATCAGAAGAAGTAGAAGAAGGAGAAGGAGAAGGTGAAGTCAGGAGGGTGAATCAGAAGAAGCAGAAGAAGGAGAAGGAGAAGGTGAAGTCTGGAGGGTGAAACAGAAGAAACAGAAGAAGGAGAAGGAGAAGGTGAAGTCTGGAGGGTGAATCAGAAGAAGCAGAAGAAAGAGAAGGAGAAGGTGAAGTCTGGAGGGTGAATCAGAAGAAGCAGAAGAAGGAGAAGGAGAAGGTGAAGTCTGGAGGGAGAAGCAGAAGAAGTAGAAGAAGGAGAAGGAGAAGGTGAAGTCTGGAGGGTGAATCAGAAGAAGTAGAAGAAGGAGAAGGAGAAGGTGAAGTCTGGAGGGTGAATCAGAAGAAGTCGAAGAAGGAGAAGGAGAAGGTGAAGTCTGGAGGGTGAATCAGAAGAAACAGAAGAAGGAGAAGGAGAAGGTGAAGTCTGGAGGGTGAATCAGAAGAAGTAGAAGAAGGAGAAGGAGAAGGTGTAGTCTGGAGGGTGAATCAGAAGAAGTAGACGAAGGAGAAGCAGAAGGTGAAGTCTGGAGGGTGAACCAGAAGAAGCAGAAGAAGGAGAAGGAGAAGGTGAAGTCTGGAGGGTGAATCAGAAGAAGTAGAAGAAGGAGAAGGAGAAGGTGAAGTCTGGAGGGTGAATCAGAAGAAGCAGAAGAAGGAGAAGGAGAAGGTGAAGTCTGGAGGGTGAATCAGAAGAAGCAGAAGAAGGAGAAGGAGAAGGTGAAGTCTGGAGGGTGCAACAGAAGAAGCAGAATAAGGAGAAGGAGAAGCTGAAGTCAGGAGTGTGAATCAGAAGAAGCAGAAGAAGGAGAAGGAGAAGGTGAAGTAAGGAGGGTGAATCAGAAGAAGCAGAAGAAGGAGAAGGAGAAGGTGAAGTCTGGAGTGTGAAGCAGAAGAAGCAAAAGAAGGAGAAGGAGAAGGTGAAGTCTGGAGGGTGAATCAGAAGAAGTAGAAGAAGGAGAAGGAGAAGGTGAAGTCTGCAGGGGGAAGCAGAAGAAGTAGAAGAAGGAGAAGGAGAAGGTGAAGTCAGGAGGGTGAATCAGAAGAAGTAGAAGAAGGAGAAGGAGAAGGTGAAGTCAGGAGGGTGAATCAGAAGAAGCAGAAGAAGGAGAAGGAGAAGGTGAAGTCTGGAGGGTGAATCAGAAGAATCAGAAGAAGGAGAAGGAGAAGGTGAAGTCTGGAGGGTGAATCAGAAGAAGCAGAAGAAAGAGAAGGAGAAGGTGAAGTCTGGAGGGTGAATCAGAAGAAGTAGAAGAAGGAGAAGGTGAAGTCTGGAGGGTGAATCAGAAAAAGGAGAAGAAGGAGAAGGAGAAGGTGAAGTCTGGAGGGTGAATCAGAAGAAGCAGAAGAAGGAGAAGAAGAAGGTGAAGTCTGGAGGGTGAATCAGAAGAAGCAGAAGAAGGAGAAGGAGAAGGTGAAGTCTGGAGGGTGAATCAGAAGAAGCAGAATAAGGAGAAGGAGAAGGTGAAGTCTGGAGGGTGAATCAGAAGAAGCAGAAAAAGGAGAAGCAGAAGGTGAAGTCTGAAGGGTGAATCAGAAGAAGTAGAAGAAGGAGAAGGAGAAGGTGAAGTCTGCAGGGGGAAGCAGAAGAAGTAGAAGAAGGAGAAGGAGAAGGTGAAGTCAGGAGGGTGAATCAGAAGAAGTAGAAGAAGGAGAAGGAGAAGGTGAAGTCAGGAGGGTGAATCAGAAGAAGCAGAAGAAGGAGAAGGAGAAGGTGAAGTCTGGAGGGTGAATCAGAAGAATCAGAAGAAGGAGAAGGAGAAGGTGAAGTCAGGAGAGTGAAGCAGAAGAAGCAGAAGAAGGAGAAGGAGAAGGTGAAGTCTGGAGGGTGAAGCAGAAGAAGCAGAAGAAGGAGAAGGAGATGGTGAAGTCTGGAGGGTGAATCAGAAGAAGTAGAAGAAGGAGAAGGAGAAGGTGAAGTCAGGAGGGTGAAGCAGAAGAAGCAGAAGAAGGAGAAGGAGAAGGTGAAGTCTGGAGGGTGAAGCAGAAGAAGCAGAAGAAGGAGCAGGAGAAGGTGAAGTCTGGAGGGTGAAGCAGAAGAAGCAGAAGAAGGAGAAGGAGAAGGTGAAGTCAGGAGGGTGAATCAGAAGAAGTAGAAGAAGGAGAAGGAGAAGGTGAAGTCTGGAGGGTGAATCAGAAGAAGCAGAAGAAGGAGAAGGAGAAGGTGAAGTCTGGAGGGTGAATCAGAAGAAGCAGAAGAAGGAGAAGGAGAAGATGAAGTCTGGAGGGTGAATCAGAAGAAGTAGAAGAAGGAGAAGGAGAAGGTGAGGTCTGGAGGGTCAATCAGAAGAAGCAGAAGAAGGAGAAGGAGAAGGTGAAGTCTGGAGGGTGAATCAGAAGAAGCAGAAGAAGGAGAAGGAGTAGGTGAAGTCTGGAGGGTGAATTAGAAGAAGCAGAAGAAGGAGAAGGAGAAGGTGAAGTCAGGAGGGTGAATCAGAAGAAGCAGAAGAAGGAGAAGGAGAAGGTAAAGTTAGGAGGGTGAATCAGAAGAAGCAGAAGAAGGAGAAGGAGCAGGTGAAGTCAGGGGGGTGAAACAGAAGAAGTAGAAGAAGGAGAAGGAGAAGGTGAAGTCAGGAGGGTGAAGCAGAAGAAGCAGAAGAAGGAGAAGGAGAAGGTGAAGTCTGGAGGGCGCAGCAGAAGAAGCAGAAGAAGGAGAAGGAGAAGGTGAAGTCTGGAGGGTGAAGCAGAAGAAGCAGAAGAAGGAGAAGGAGAAGGTGAAGTCTGGAGGGTGAATCAGAAGAAGTAGAAGAAGGAGAAGGAGAAGGTGAAGTCAGGAGAGTGAAGCAGAAGAAGCAGAAGAAGGAGAAGGAGAAGGTGATGTCTGGAGGGCGAAGCAGAAGAAGCAGAAGAAGGAGAAGGAGAAGGTGAAGTCTGGAGGGTGAAGCAGAGGAAGCAGAAGAAGGAGAAGGAGAAGGTGAAGTCTGGAGGGTGAATCAGAAGAAGTAGAAGAAGGAGAAGGAGAAGGTGAAGTCAGGAGGGTGAAGCAGAAGAAGTAGAAGGAGAAGGTGAAGTCAGGAGGGTGAATCGGAAGAAGTAGAAGAAGGAGAAGGAGAAGGTGAAGTCTGGAGGGTGAATCAGAAGAAGTAGAAGAAGGAGAAGTAGAAGGTGAAGTCTGGAGGGTGAATCAGAAGAAGTAGAAGAAGGAGAAGGAGAAGGTGAAGTCTGGAGGGTGAATCAGAAGAAGCAGAAGAAGGAGAAGTCTGGAGGGTGAATCAGAAGAAGCAGAAGAAGGAGAAGGAGAAGGTGAAGTCTGGAGGGTGAATCAGAAGAAGCAGAAGAAGGAGAAGGAGAAGATGAAGTCTGGAGGGTGAATCAGAAGAAGTAGAAGAAGGAGAAGGAGAAGGTGAGGTCTGGAGGGTCAATCAGAAGAAGCAGAAGAAGGAGAAGGAGAAGGTGAAGTCTGGAGGGTGAATCAGAAGAAGCAGAAGAAGGAGAAGGAGTAGGTGAAGTCTGGAGGGTGAATTAGAAGAAGCAGAAGAAGGAGAAGGAGAAGGTGAAGTCAGGAGGGTGAATCAGAAGAAGCAGAAGAAGGAGAAGGAGAAGGTAAAGTTAGGAGGGTGAATCAGAAGAAGCAGAAGAAGGAGAAGGAGCAGGTGAAGTCAGGGGGGTGAAACAGAAGAAGTAGAAGAAGGAGAAGGAGAAGGTGAAGTCAGGAGGGTGAAGCAGAAGAAGCAGAAGAAGGAGAAGGAGAAGGTGAAGTCTGGAGGGCGCAGCAGAAGAAGCAGAAGAAGGAGAAGGAGAAGGTGAAGTCTGGAGGGTGAAGCAGAAGAAGCAGAAGAAGGAGAAGGAGAAGGTGAAGTCTGGAGGGTGAATCAGAAGAAGTAGAAGAAGGAGAAGGAGAAGGTGAAGTCAGGAGAGTGAAGCAGAAGAAGCAGAAGAAGGAGAAGGAGAAGGTGATGTCTGGAGGGCGAAGCAGAAGAAGCAGAAGAAGGAGAAGGAGAAGGTGAAGTCTGGAGGGTGAAGCAGAGGAAGCAGAAGAAGGAGAAGGAGAAGGTGAAGTCTGGAGGGTGAATCAGAAGAAGTAGAAGAAGGAGAAGGAGAAGGTGAAGTCAGGAGGGTGAAGCAGAAGAAGTAGAAGGAGAAGGTGAAGTCAGGAGGGTGAAGCAGAAGAAGCAGAAGAAGGAGAAGGAGAAGGTGAAGTCTGGAGGGTGAATCAGAAGAAGTAGAAGAAGGAGAAGGAGAAGGTGAAGTCAGGAGAGTGAAGCAGAAGAAGCAGAAGAAGGAGAAGGAGAAGGTGATGTCTGGAGGGCGAAGCAGAAGAAGCAGAAGAAGGAGAAGGAGAAGGTGAAGTCTGGAGGGTGAAGCAGAGGAAGCAGAAGAAGGAGAAGGAGAAGGTGAAGTCTGGAGGGTGAATCAGAAGAAGTAGAAGAAGGAGAAGGAGAAGGTGAAGTCAGGAGGGTGAAGCAGAAGAAGTAGAAGGAGAAGGTGAAGTCAGGAGGGTGAATCGGAAGAAGTAGAAGAAGGAGAAGGAGAAGGTGAAGTCTGGAGGGTGAATCAGAAGAAGTAGAAGAAGGAGAAGTAGAAGGTGAAGTCTGGAGGGTGAATCAGAAGAAGTAGAAGAAGGAGAAGGAGAAGGTGAAGTCTGGAGGGTGAATCAGAAGAAGCAGAAGAAGGAGAAGTCTGGAGGGAGAAGCAGAAGAAGTAGAAGAAGGAGAAGGAGAAGGTGAAGTCTGGAGGGTGAATCAGAAGAAGTAGAAGAAGGAGAAGGAGAAGGTGAAGTCTGGAGGGTGAATCAGAAGAAGCAGAAGAAGGAGAAGGAGAAGGTGAAGTCTGGAGGGTGAATCAGAAGAAGCAGAAGAAGGAGAAGGAGAAGGTGAAGTCTGGAGGGTAAAACAGAAGAAGCAGAATAAGGAGAAGGAGAAGGTGAAGTCAGGAGGGTGAATCAGAAGAAGCAGAAGAAGGAGAAGGAGAAGGTGAGGTAAGGAGGGTGAATCAGAAGAAGCAGAAGAAGGAGAAGGAGAAGGTGAAGTCTGGAGTGTGAAGCAGAAGAAGCAAAAGAAGGAGAAGGAGAAGGTGAAGTCTGGAGGGTGAATCAGAAGAAGTAGAAGAAGGAGAAGGAGAAGGTGAAGTCTGGAGGGTGAAGCAGAAGAAGTAGAAGAAGGAGAAGGAGAAGGTGAAGTCAGGAGGGTGAATCAGAAGAAGTAGAAGAAGGAGAAGGAGAAGGTGAAGTCAGGAGGGTGAATCAGAAGAAGCAGAAGAAGGAGAAGGAGAAGGTGAAGTCTGGAGGGTGAAACAGAAGAGTCAGAAGAAGGAGAAGGTGAAGTCTGGAGGGTGAATCAGAAGAAGCAGAAGAAAGAGAAGGAGAAGGTGAAGTCTGGAGGGAGAAGCAGAAGAAGTAGAAGAAGGAGAAGGAGAAGGTGAAGTCAGGAGGGTGAATCAGAAGAAGCAGAAGAAGGAGAAGGAGAAGGTGAAGTCTGGAGGGTGAAACAGAAGAAACAGAAGAAGGAGAAGGAGAAGGTGAAGTCTGGAGGGTGAATCAGAAGAAGCAGAAGAAAGAGAAGGAGAAGGTGAAGTCTGGAGGGTGAATCAGAAGAAGCAGAAGAAGGAGAAGGAGAAGGTGAAGTCTGGAGGGAGAAGCAGAAGAAGTAGAAGAAGGAGAAGGAGAAGGTGAAGTCTGGAGGGTGAATCAGAAGAAGTAGAAGAAGGAGAAGGAGAAGGTGAAGTCTGGAGGGTGAATCAGAAGAAGTCGAAGAAGGAGAAGGAGAAGGTGAAGTCTGGAGGGTGAATCAGAAGAAACAGAAGAAGGAGAAGGAGAAGGTGAAGTCTGGAGGGTGAATCAGAAGAAGTAGAAGAAGGAGAAGGAGAAGGTGTAGTCTGGAGGGTGAATCAGAAGAAGTAGACGAAGGAGAAGCAGAAGGTGAAGTCTGGAGGGTGAACCAGAAGAAGCAGAAGAAGGAGAAGGAGAAGGTGAAGTCTGGAGGGTGAATCAGAAGAAGTAGAAGAAGGAGAAGGAGAAGGTGAAGTCTGGAGGGTGAATCAGAAGAAGCAGAAGAAGGAGAAGGAGAAGGTGAAGTCTGGAGGGTGAATCAGAAGAAGCAGAAGAAGGAGAAGGAGAAGGTGAAGTCTGGAGGGTGCAACAGAAGAAGCAGAATAAGGAGAAGGAGAAGCTGAAGTCAGGAGTGTGAATCAGAAGAAGCAGAAGAAGGAGAAGGAGAAGGTGAAGTAAGGAGGGTGAATCAGAAGAAGCAGAAGAAGGAGAAGGAGAAGGTGAAGTCTGGAGTGTGAAGCAGAAGAAGCAAAAGAAGGAGAAGGAGAAGGTGAAGTCTGGAGGGTGAATCAGAAGAAGTAGAAGAAGGAGAAGGAGAAGGTGAAGTCTGCAGGGGGAAGCAGAAGAAGTAGAAGAAGGAGAAGGAGAAGGTGAAGTCAGGAGGGTGAATCAGAAGAAGTAGAAGAAGGAGAAGGAGAAGGTGAAGTCAGGAGGGTGAATCAGAAGAAGCAGAAGAAGGAGAAGGAGAAGGTGAAGTCTGGAGGGTGAATCAGAAGAATCAGAAGAAGGAGAAGGAGAAGGTGAAGTCTGGAGGGTGAATCAGAAGAAGCAGAAGAAAGAGAAGGAGAAGGTGAAGTCTGGAGGGTGAATCAGAAGAAGTAGAAGAAGGAGAAGGTGAAGTCTGGAGGGTGAATCAGAAAAAGGAGAAGAAGGAGAAGGAGAAGGTGAAGTCTGGAGGGTGAATCAGAAGAAGCAGAAGAAGGAGAAGAAGAAGGTGAAGTCTGGAGGGTGAATCAGAAGAAGCAGAAGAAGGAGAAGGAGAAGGTGAAGTCTGGAGGGTGAATCAGAAGAAGCAGAATAAGGAGAAGGAGAAGGTGAAGTCTGGAGGGTGAATCAGAAGAAGCAGAAAAAGGAGAAGCAGAAGGTGAAGTCTGAAGGGTGAATCAGAAGAAGTAGAAGAAGGAGAAGGAGAAGGTGAAGTCTGCAGGGGGAAGCAGAAGAAGTAGAAGAAGGAGAAGGAGAAGGTGAAGTCAGGAGGGTGAATCAGAAGAAGTAGAAGAAGGAGAAGGAGAAGGTGAAGTCAGGAGGGTGAATCAGAAGAAGCAGAAGAAGGAGAAGGAGAAGGTGAAGTCTGGAGGGTGAATCAGAAGAATCAGAAGAAGGAGAAGGAGAAGGTGAAGTCAGGAGAGTGAAGCAGAAGAAGCAGAAGAAGGAGAAGGAGAAGGTGAAGTCTGGAGGGTGAAGCAGAAGAAGCAGAAGAAGGAGAAGGAGATGGTGAAGTCTGGAGGGTGAATCAGAAGAAGTAGAAGAAGGAGAAGGAGAAGGTGAAGTCAGGAGGGTGAAGCAGAAGAAGCAGAAGAAGGAGAAGGAGAAGGTGAAGTCTGGAGGGTGAAGCAGAAGAAGCAGAAGAAGGAGCAGGAGAAGGTGAAGTCTGGAGGGTGAAGCAGAAGAAGCAGAAGAAGGAGAAGGAGAAGGTGAAGTCAGGAGGGTGAATCAGAAGAAGTAGAAGAAGGAGAAGGAGAAGGTGAAGTCTGGAGGGTGAATCAGAAGAAGCAGAAGAAGGAGAAGGAGAAGGTGAAGTCTGGAGGGTGAATCAGAAGAAGCAGAAGAAGGAGAAGGAGAAGATGAAGTCTGGAGGGTGAATCAGAAGAAGTAGAAGAAGGAGAAGGAGAAGGTGAGGTCTGGAGGGTCAATCAGAAGAAGCAGAAGAAGGAGAAGGAGAAGGTGAAGTCTGGAGGGTGAATCAGAAGAAGCAGAAGAAGGAGAAGGAGTAGGTGAAGTCTGGAGGGTGAATTAGAAGAAGCAGAAGAAGGAGAAGGAGAAGGTGAAGTCAGGAGGGTGAATCAGAAGAAGCAGAAGAAGGAGAAGGAGAAGGTAAAGTTAGGAGGGTGAATCAGAAGAAGCAGAAGAAGGAGAAGGAGCAGGTGAAGTCAGGGGGGTGAAACAGAAGAAGTAGAAGAAGGAGAAGGAGAAGGTGAAGTCAGGAGGGTGAAGCAGAAGAAGCAGAAGAAGGAGAAGGAGAAGGTGAAGTCTGGAGGGCGCAGCAGAAGAAGCAGAAGAAGGAGAAGGAGAAGGTGAAGTCTGGAGGGTGAAGCAGAAGAAGCAGAAGAAGGAGAAGGAGAAGGTGAAGTCTGGAGGGTGAATCAGAAGAAGTAGAAGAAGGAGAAGGAGAAGGTGAAGTCAGGAGAGTGAAGCAGAAGAAGCAGAAGAAGGAGAAGGAGAAGGTGATGTCTGGAGGGCGAAGCAGAAGAAGCAGAAGAAGGAGAAGGAGAAGGTGAAGTCTGGAGGGTGAAGCAGAGGAAGCAGAAGAAGGAGAAGGAGAAGGTGAAGTCTGGAGGGTGAATCAGAAGAAGTAGAAGAAGGAGAAGGAGAAGGTGAAGTCAGGAGGGTGAAGCAGAAGAAGTAGAAGGAGAAGGTGAAGTCAGGAGGGTGAATCGGAAGAAGTAGAAGAAGGAGAAGGAGAAGGTGAAGTCTGGAGGGTGAATCAGAAGAAGTAGAAGAAGGAGAAGTAGAAGGTGAAGTCTGGAGGGTGAATCAGAAGAAGTAGAAGAAGGAGAAGGAGAAGGTGAAGTCTGGAGGGTGAATCAGAAGAAGCAGAAGAAGGAGAAGTCTGGAGGGAGAAGCAGAAGAAGTAGAAGAAGGAGAAGGAGAAGGTGAAGTCTGGAGGGTGAATCAGAAGAAGTAGAAGAAGGAGAAGGAGAAGGTGAAGTCTGGAGGGTGAATCAGAAGAAGCAGAAGAAGGAGAAGGAGAAGGTGAAGTCTGGAGGGTGAATCAGAAGAAGCAGAAGAAGGAGAAGGAGAAGGTGAAGTCTGGAGGGTAAAACAGAAGAAGCAGAATAAGGAGAAGGAGAAGGTGAAGTCAGGAGGGTGAATCAGAAGAAGCAGAAGAAGGAGAAGGAGAAGGTGAGGTAAGGAGGGTGAATCAGAAGAAGCAGAAGAAGGAGAAGGAGAAGGTGAAGTCTGGAGTGTGAAGCAGAAGAAGCAAAAGAAGGAGAAGGAGAAGGTGAAGTCTGGAGGGTGAATCAGAAGAAGTAGAAGAAGGAGAAGGAGAAGGTGAAGTCTGGAGGGTGAAGCAGAAGAAGTAGAAGAAGGAGAAGGAGAAGGTGAAGTCAGGAGGGTGAATCAGAAGAAGTAGAAGAAGGAGAAGGAGAAGGTGAAGTCAGGAGGGTGAATCAGAAGAAGCAGAAGAAGGAGAAGGAGAAGGTGAAGTCTGGAGGGTGAAACAGAAGAGTCAGAAGAAGGAGAAGGTGAAGTCTGGAGGGTGAATCAGAAGAAGCAGAAGAAAGAGAAGGAGAAGGTGAAGTCTGGAGGGAGAAGCAGAAGAAGTAGAAGAAGGAGAAGGAGAAGGTGAAGTCTGGAGGGTGAATCAGAAGAAGTAGAAGAAGGAGAAGGAGAAGGTGAAGTCTGGAGGGTGAATCAGAAGAAGTCGAAGAAGGAGAAGGAGAAGGTGAAGTCTGGAGGGTGAATCAGAAGAAACAGAAGAAGGAGAAGGAGAAGGTGAAGTCTGGAGGGTGAATCAGAAGAAGTAGAAGAAGGAGAAGGAGAAGGTGTAGTCTGGAGGGTGAATCAGAAGAAGTAGACGAAGGAGAAGCAGAAGGTGAAGTCTGGAGGGTGAACCAGAAGAAGCAGAAGAAGGAGAAGGAGAAGGTGAAGTCTGGAGGGTGAATCAGAAGAAGTAGAAGAAGGAGAAGGAGAAGGTGAAGTCTGGAGGGTGAATCAGAAGAAGCAGAAGAAGGAGAAGGAGAAGGTGAAGTCTGGAGGGTGAATCAGAAGAAGCAGAAGAAGGAGAAGGAGAAGGTGAAGTCTGGAGGGTGAAGCAGAAGAAGCAGAAGAAGGAGAAGGAGAAGGTGATGTCTGGAGGGCGAAGCAGAAGAAGCAGAAGAAGGAGAAGGAGAAGGTGAAGTCTGGAGGGTGAAGCAGAGGAAGCAGAAGAAGGAGAAGGAGAAGGTGAAGTCTGGAGGGTGAATCAGAAGAAGTAGAAGAAGGAGAAGGAGAAGGTGAAGTCAGGAGGGTGAAGCAGAAGAAGGAGAAGGAGAAGATGAAGTCAGGAGGGTGAATCGGAAGAAGTAGAAGAAGGAGAAGGAGAAGGTGAAGTCTGGAGGGTGAATCAGAAGAAGTAGAAGAAGGAGAAGGAGAAGGTGAAGTCAGGAGGGTGAATCAGAAGAAGCAGAAGAAGGAGAAGGAGAAGGTGAAGTCTGGAGGGTGAAACAGAAGAGTCAGAAGAAGGAGAAGGAGAAGGTGAAGTCTGGAGGGTGAATCAGAAGAAGCAGAAGAAAGAGAAGGAGAAGGTGAAGTCTGGAGGGTGAATCAGAAGAAGCAGAAGAAGGAGAAGGAGAAGGTGAAGTCTGGAGGGAGAAGCAGAAGAAGTAGAAGAAGGAGAAGGAGAAGGTGAAGTCTGGAGGGTGAATCAGAAGAAGTAGAAGAAGGAGAAGGAGAAGGTGAAGTCTGGAGGGTGAATCAGAAGAAACAGAAGAAGGAGAAGGAGAAGGTGAAGTCTGGAGGGTGAATCAGAAGAAGTAGAAGAAGGAGAAGGAGAAGGTGTAGTCTGGAGGGTGAATCAGAAGAAGTAGACGAAGGAGAAGCAGAAGGTGAAGTCTGGAGGGTGAACCAGAAGAAGCAGAAGAAGGAGAAGGAGAAGGTGAAGTCTGGAGGGTGAATCAGAAGAAGTAGAAGAAGGAGAAGGAGAAGGTGAAGTCTGGAGGGTGAATCAGAAGAAGCAGAAGAAGGAGAAGGAGAAGGTGAAGTCTGGAGGGTGAATCAGAAGAAGCAGAAGAAGGAGAAGGAGAAGGTGAAGTCTGGAGGGTGAAGCAGAAGAAGCAGAAGAAGGAGAAGGAGAAGGTGATGTCTGGAGGGCGAAGCAGAAGAAGCAGAAGAAGGAGAAGGAGAAGGTGAAGTCTGGAGGGTGAAGCAGAGGAAGCAGAAGAAGGAGAAGGAGAAGGTGAAGTCTGGAGGGTGAATCAGAAGAAGTAGAAGAAGGAGAAGGAGAAGGTGAAGTCAGGAGGGTGAAGCAGAAGAAGGAGAAGGAGAAGATGAAGTCAGGAGGGTGAATCGGAAGAAGTAGAAGAAGGAGAAGGAGAAGGTGAAGTCTGGAGGGTGAATCAGAAGAAGTAGAAGAAGGAGAAGTAGAAGGTGAAGTCTGGAGGGTGAATCAGAAGAAGTAGAAGAAGGAGAAGGAGAAGGTGAAGTCTGGAGGGTGAATCAGAAGAAGCAGAATAAGGAGAAGGAGAAGGTGAAGTCAGGAGGGTGAATCAGAAGAAGCAGAAGAAGGAGAAGGAGAAGGTGAAGTAAGGAGGGTGAGTCAGAAGAAGCAGAAGAAGGAGAAGGAGAAGGTGAAGTCTGGAGTGTGAAGCAGAAGAAGCAAAAGAAGGAGAAGGAGAAGGTGAAGTCTGGAGGGTGAATCAGAAGAAGTAGAAGAAGGAGAAGGAGAAGGTGAAGTCTGGAGGGTGAAGCAGAAGAAGTAGAAGAAGGAGAAGGAGAAGGTGAAGTCAGGAGGGTGAATCAGAAGAAGTAGAAGAAGGAGAAGGAGAAGGTGAAGTCAAGAGGGTGAATCAGAAGAAGCAGAAGAAGGAGAAGGAGAAGGTGAAGTCTGGAGGGTGAAACAGAAGAATCAGAAGAAGGAGAAGGAGAAGGTGAAGTCTGCAGGGTGAATCAGAAGAAGCAGAAGAAAGAGAAGGAGAAGGTGAAGTCTGGAGGGTGAATCAGAAGAAGCAGAAGAAGGAGAAGGAGAAGCTGAAGTCTGGAGGGAGAAGCAGAAGAAGTAGAAGAAGGAGAAGGAGAAGGTGAAGTCTGGAGGGTGAATCAGAAGAAGTAGAAGAAGGAGAAGGAGAAGGTGAAGTCTGGAGGGTGAATCAGAAGAAGTCGAAGAAGGAGAAGGAGAAGGTGAAGTCTGGAGGGTGAATCAGAAGAAACAGAAGAAGGAGAAGGAGAAGGTGAAGTCTGGAGGGTGAATCAGAAGAAGTAGAAGAAGGAGAAGGAGAAGGTGTAGTCTGGAGGGTGAATCAGAAGAAGTAGACGAAGGAGAAGCAGAAGGTGAAGTCTGGAGGGTGAACCAGAAGAAGCAGAAGAAGGAGAAGGAGAAGGTGAAGTCTGGAGGGTGAATCAGAAGAAGTAGAAGAAGGAGAAGGAGAAGGTGAAGTCTGGAGGGTGAATCAGAAGAAGCAGAAGAAGGAGAAGGAGAAGGTGAAGTCTGGAGGGTGAAGCAGAAGAAGCAGAAGAAGGAGAAGAAGAAGGTGAAGTCTGGAGGGTGAAACAGAAGAAGCAGAATAAGGAGAAGGAGAAGGTGAAGTCAGGAGTGTGAATCAGAAGAAGCAGAAGAAGGAGAAGGAGAAGGTGAAGTAAGGAGGGTGAATCAGAAGAAGCAGAAGAAGGAGAAGGAGAAGGTGAAGTCTGGAGTGTGAAGCAGAAGAAGCAAAAGAAGGAGAAGGAGAAGGTGAAGTCTGGAGGGTGAATCAGAAGAAGTAGAAGAAGGAGAAGGAGAAGGTGAAGTCTGCAGGGGGAAGCAGAAGAAGTAGAAGAAGGAGAAGGAGAAGGTGAAGTCAGGGGGGTGAATCAGAAGAAGTAGAAGAAGCAGAAGGAGAAGGTGAAGTCAGGAGGGTGAATCAGAAGAAGCAGAAGAAGGAGAAGGAGAAGGTGAAGTCTGGAGGGTGAATCAGAAGAATCAGAAGAAGGAGAAGGAGAAGGTGAAGTCTGGAGGGTGAATCAGAAGAAGCAGAAGAAAGAGAAGGAGAAGGTGAAGTCTGGAGGGTGAATCAGAAGAAGTAGAAGAAGGAGAAGGTGAAGTCTGGAGGGTGAATCAGAAAAAGCAGAAGAAGGAGAAGGAGAAGGTGAAGTCTGGAGGGTGAATCAGAAGAAGCAGAAGAAGGAGAAGGAGAAGGTGAAGTCTGGAGGGTGAATCAGAAGAAGCAGAAGAAGGAGAAGGAGAAGGTGAAGTCTGGAGGGTGAATCAGAAGAAGCAGAATAAGGAGAAGGAGAAGGTGAAGTCTGGAGGGTGAATCAGAAGAAGCAGAAAAAGGAGAAGCAGAAGGTGAAGTCTGAAGGGTGAATCAGAAGAAGTAGAAGAAGGAGAAGGAGAAGGTGAAGTCTGCAGGGGGAAGCAGAAGAAGAAGAAGAAGGAGAAGGAGAAGGTGAAGTCAGGAGGGTGAATCAGAAGAAGTAGAAGAAGGAGAAGGAGAAGGTGAAGTCAGGAGGGTGAATCAGAAGAAGCAGAAGAAGGAGAAGGAGAAGGTGAAGTCTGGAGGGTGAATCAGAAGAATCAGAAGAAGGAGAAGGAGAAGGTGAAGTCTGGAGGGTGAATCAGAAGAAGCAGAAGAAAGAGAAGGAGAAGGTGAAGTCTGGAGGGTGAATCAGAAGAAGTAGAAGAAGGAGAAGGAGAAGGTGAAGTCTGGAGGGTGAATCAGAAAAAGCAGAAGAAGGAGAAGGAGAAGGTGAAGTCTGGAGGGTGAATCAGAAGAAGCAGAAGAAGGAGAAGGAGAAGGTGAAGTCTGGAGGGTGAATCAGAAGAAGCAGAATAAGGAGAAGGAGAAGGTGAAGTCTGGAGGGTGAATCAGAAGAAGCAGAAAAAGGAGAAGCAGAAGGTGAAGTCTGAAGGGTGAATCAGAAGAAGTAGAAGAAGGAGAAGGAGAAGGTGAAGTCTGGAGGGTGAAGCAGAAGAAGTAGAAGAAGGAGAAGGAGAAGGTGAAGTCAGGAGGGTGAATCAGAAGAAGTAGAAGAAGGAGAAGGAGAAGGTGAAGTCAGGAGGGTGAATCAGAAGAAGCAGAAGAAGGAGAAGGAGAAGGTGAAGTCTGGAGGGTGAATCAGAAGAATCAGAAGAAGGAGAAGGAGAAGGTGAAGTCTGGAGGGTGAATCAGAAGAAGCAGAGGAAAGAGAAGGAGAAGGTGAAGTCTGGAGGGTGAAGCAGAAGAAACAGAAGAAGGAGAAGGAGAAGGTGAAGACTGGAGGGTGAATCAGAAGAAGTAGAAGAAGGAGAAGGAGAAGGTGAAGTCTGGAGGGTGAATCAGAAGAAGTAGAAGAAGGAGAAGGAGAAGGTGAAGTCTGGAGGGTGAATCAGAAGAAGCAGAAGAAGGAGAAGGAGAAGGTGAAGTCTGGAGGGTGAATCAGAAGAAGCAGAAGAAGGAGAAGGAGAAGATGAAGTCTGGAGGGTGAATCAGAAGAAGTAGAAGAAGGAGAAGGAGAAGGTGAGGTCTGGAGGGTGAATCAGAAGAAGCAGAAGAAGGAGAAGGAGAAGGTGAAGTCTGGAGGGTGAATCAGAAGAAGTAGAAGAAGGAGAAGGAGAAGGTGAAGTCAGGAGGGTGAATCAGAAGAAGTAGAAGAAGGAGAAGGAGAAGGTGAAGTCAGGAGGGTGAATCAGAAGAAGCAGAAGAAGGAGAAGGAGAAGGTGAAGTAAGGAGGGTGAATCAGAAGAAGCAGAAGAAGGAGAAGGAGAAGGTGAAGTCTGGAGTGTGAAGCAGAAGAAGCAAAAGAAGGAGAAGGAGAAGGTGAAGTCTGGAGGGTGAATCAGAAGAAGTAGAAGAAGGAGAAGGAGAAGGTGAAGTCTGCAGGGGGAAGCAGAAGAAGTAGAAGAAGAAGAAGGAGAAGGTGAAGTCAGGAGGGTGAATCAGAAGAAGCAGAAGAAGGAGAAGGAGAAGGTGAAGTCTGGAGGGTGAATCAGAAGAATCAGAAGAAGGAGAAGGAGAAGGTGAAGTCTGGAGGGTGAATCAGAAGAAGCAGAAGAAAGAGAAGGAGAAGGTGAAGTCTGGAGGGTGAATCAGAAGAAGTAGAAGAAGGAGAAGGAGAAGGTGAAGTCTGGAGGGTGAATCAGAAAAAGCAGAAGAAGGAGAAGGAGAAGGTGAAGTCTGGAGGGTGAATCAGAAGAAGCAGAAGAAGGAGAAGGAGAAGGTGAAGTCTGGAGGGTGAATCAGAAGAAGCAGAAGAAGGAGAAGGAGAAGGTGAAGTCTGGAGGGTGAATCAGAAGAAGCAGAATAAGGAGAAGGAGAAGGTGAAGTCTGGAGGGTGAATCAGAAGAAGCAGAAAAAGGAGAAGCAGAAGGTAAAGTCTGAAGGGTGAATCAGAAGAAGTAGAAGAAGGAGAAGGAGAAGGTGAAGTCTGGAGGGTGAAGCAGAAGAAGTAGAAGAAGGAGAAGGAGAAGGTGAAGTCAGGAGGGTGAATCAGAAGAAGTAGAAGAAGGAGAAGGAGAAGGTGAAGTCAGGAGGGTGAATCAGAAGAAGCAGAAGAAGGAGAAGGAGAAGGTGAAGTCTGGAGGGTGAATCAGAAGAATCAGAAGAAGGAGAAGGAGAAGGTGAAGTCTGGAGGGTGAATCAGAAGAAGCAGAAGAAAGAGAAGGAGAAGGTGAAGTCTGGAGGGTGAAGCAGAAGAAACAGAAGAAGGAGAAGGAGAAGGTGAAGACTGGAGGGTGAATCAGAAGAAGTAGAAGAAGGAGAAGGAGAAGGTGAAGTCTGTAGGGTGAATCAGAAGAAGTAGAAGAAGGAGAAGGAGAAGGTGAAGTCTGGAGGGTGAATCAGAAGAAGCAGAAGAAGGAGAAGTTGAAGGTGAAGTCTGGAGGGTGAATCAGAAGAAGCAGAAGAAGGAGAAGGAGAAGATGAAGTCTGGAGGGTGAATCAGAAGAAGTAGAAGAAGGAGAAGGAGAAGGTGAGGTCTGGAGGGTGAATCAGAAGAAGCAGAAGAAGGAGAAGGAGAAGGTGAAGTCTGGAGGGTGAATCAGAAGATGCAGAAGAAGGAGAAGGAGAAGGTGAAGTCTGGACGGTGAATCAGAAGAAGCAGAAGAAGGAGAAGGAGAAGGTGAAGTCAGGAGGGTGAATCAGAAGAAGCAGAAGAAGGAGAAGGAGAAGGTGAAGTTAGGAGGGTGAATCAGAAGAAGCAGAAGAAGGAGAAGGAGCAGGTGATGTCAGGGGGATGAAGCAGAAGAAGTAGAAGAAGGAGAAGGAGAAGGTGAAGTCAGGACGGTGAAGCAGAAGAAGCAGAAGAAGGAGAAGGAGAAGGTGAAGTCTGGAGGGTGAATCAGAAGAAGTAGAAGAAGGAGAAGGAGAAGGTCAAGTATGGAGGGTGAATCAGAAGAAGTAGAATAAGGAGAAGGAGAAGGTGAAGTCTGGAGGGTGAAGCAGAAGAAGTAGAAGAAGGAGAAGGAGAAGGTGAAGTCAGGAGGGTGAATCAGAAGAAGTAGAAGAAGGAGAAGGAGAAGGTGATGTCAGGAGGGTGAATCAGAAGAAGCAGAAGAAGGAGAAGGAGAAGGTGAAGTCTGGAGGGTGAATCAGAAGAATCAGAAGAAGGAGAAGGAGAAGGTGAAGTCTGGAGGGTGAATCAGAAGAAGCAGAAGAAAGAGAAGGAGAAGGTGAAGCCTGGAGGGTGAATCAGAAGAAGTAAAAGAAGGAGAAGGAGAAGGTGAAGTCTGGAGTGTGAATCAGAAGAAGCAGAAGAAGGAGAAGGAGAAGGTGAAGTCTAGAGGGTGAATCAGAAGAAGCAGAATAAGGAGAAGGAGAAGGTGAAGTCTGGAGGGTGAATCAGAAGAAGCAGAAGAAGGAGAAGGAGAAGGTAAAGTCTGGAGGGTGAATCAGAAGAAGTAGAAGAAGGAGAAGGAGAAGGTGAAGTCAGGAGGGTGAATCAGAAGAAGTAGAAGAAGGAGAAGGAGAAGGTGAAGTCAGGAGGGTGAATCAGAAGAAGCAGAAGAAGGAGAAGGAGAAGGTGAAGTCTGGAGGGTGAATCAGAAGAATCAGAAGAAGGAGAAGGAGAAGGTGAAGTCTGGAGGGTGAATCAGAAGAAGCAGAGGAAGGAGAAGGAGAAGGTGAAGTCTGGAGGGTGAATCAGAAGAAGCAGAATAAGGAGAAGGAGAAGGTGAAGTCTGGAGGGTGAATCAGAAGAAGCAGAATAAGGAGAAAGAGAAGGTGAAGTCTGGAGGGTGAATCAGAAGAAGCAGAAGAAGGAGAAGGAGAAGATGAAGTCTGGAGGGTGAATCAGAAGAAGTAGAAGAAGGAGAAGGAGAAGGTGAAGTCTGGAGGGTGAAGCAGAAGAAGTAGAAGAAGGAGAAGGAGAAGGTGAAGTCAGGAGGGTGAATCAGAAGAAGTAGAAGAAGAAGTAGGAGAAGGTGAAGTCAGGAGGGTGAATCAGAAGAAGCAGAAGAAGGAGAAGGAGAAGGTGAAGTCTGGAGGGTGAATCAGAAGAATCAGAAGAAGGAGAAGTAGAAGGTGAAGTCTGGAGGGTGAATCAGAAGAAGCAGAAGAAAGAGAAGGAGAAGGTGAAGTCTGGAGGGTGAAGCAGAAGAAACAGAAGAAGGAGAAGGAGAAGGTGAAGACTGGAGGGTGAATCAGAAGAAGTAGAAGAAGGAGAAGGAGAAGGTGAAGTCTGGAGGGTGAATCAGAAGAAGTAGAAGAAGGAGAAGGATAAGGTGAAGTCTGGAGGGTGAATCAGAAGAAGCAGAAGAAGGAGAAGGAGAAGGTGAAGTCTGGAGGGTGAATCAGAAGAAGCAGAAGAAGGAGAATGAGAAGATGAAGTCTGGAGGGTGAATCAGAAGAAGTAGAAGAAGGAGAAGGAGAAGGTGAAGTCTGGAGGGTGAATCAGAAGTAGTAGAAGAAGGAGAAGGAGAAGGTGAAGTCTGGACGGTGAATCAGAAGAAACAGAAGAAGGAGAAGGTGAAGTCTGGAGGGTGAATCAGAAGAAGTAGAAGAAGGAGAAGGAGAAGGTGTAGTCTGGAGGGTGAATCAGAAGAAGTAGACGAAGGAGAAGGAGAAGGTGAAGTCTGGAGGGTGAATCAGAAGAAGCAGAAGAAGGAGAAGGAGAAGGTGAAGTCTGGAGGGTGAATCAGAAGAAGCAGAAGAAGGAGAAGGAGAAGGTGAAGTCTGGAGGGTGAATCAGAAGAAGCAGAATAAGGAGAAGGAGAAGGTGAAGTCTGGAGGGTGAATCAGAAGAAGCAGAAAAAGGAGAAGGAGAAGGTGAAGTCTGAAGGGTGAATCAGAAGAAGTAGAAGAAGGAGAAGGAGAAGGTGAAGTCTGGAGGGTGAAGCAGAAGAAGTAGAAGAAGGAGCAGGAGAAGGTGAAGTCAGGAGGGTGAATCAGAAGAAGTAGAAGAAGGAGAAGGAGAAGATGAAGTCAGGAGGGTGAATCATAAGAAGCAGAAGAAGGAGAAGGAGAAGGTGAAGTCTGGAGGGTGAATCAGAAGAATCAGAAGAAGGAGAAGGAGAAGGTGAAGTCAGGAGGGTGAATCAGAAGAAGTAGAAGAAGGAGAAGGAGAAGGTGAAGTCAGGAGGGTGAATCAGAAGAAGCAGAAGAAGGAGAAGGAGAAGGTGAAGTCTGGAGGGTGAAGCAGAAGAAGTAGAAGAAGGAGAAGGAGAAGGTGAAGTCAGGAGGGTGAATCAGAAGAAGTAGAAGAAGGAGAAGGAGAAGGTGAAGTCAGGAGGGTGAATCAGAAGAAGCAGAAGAAGGAGAAGGAGAAGGTGAAGTCTGGAGGGTGAATCAGAAGAATCAGAAGAAGGAGAAGGAGAAGGTGAAGTCTGGAGGGTGAATCAGAAGAAGCAGAAGAAGGAGAAGGAGAAGGTGAAGTCTGGAGGGTGAAGCAGAAGAAACAGAAGAAGGAGAAGGAGAAGGTGAAGACTGGAGGGTGAATCAGAAGAAGTAGAGGAAGGAGAAGGAGAAGGTGAAGTCTGTAGGGTGAATCAGAAGAAGTAGAAGAAGGAGAAGGAGAAGGTGAAGTCTGGAGGGTGAAGCAGAAGAAGTAGAAGAAGGAGCAGGAGAAGGTGAAGTCAGGAGGGTGAATCAGAAGAAGTAGAAGAAGGAGAAGGAGAAGATGAAGTCAGGAGGGTGAATCATAAGAAGCAGAAGAAGGAGAAGGAGAAGGTGAAGTCTGGAGGGTGAATCAGAAGAATCAGAAGAAGGAGAAGGAGAAGGTGAAGTCTGGAGGGTGAATCAGAAGAAGCAGAAGAAGGAGAAGGAGAAGGTGAAGTCTGGAGGGTGAATCAGAAGAAGCAGAATAAGGAGAAGGAGAAGGTGAAGTCTGGAGGGTGAATCAGAAGAAGCAGAAAAAGGAGAAGGAGAAGGTGAAGTTTGAAGGGTGAATCAGAAGAAGTAGAAGAAGGAGAAGGAGAAGGTGAAGTCTGGAGGGTGAAGCAGAAGAAGTAGAAGAAGGAGCAGGAGAAGGTGAAGTCAGGAGGGTGAATCAGAAGATGTAGAAGAAGGAGAAGGAGAAGATGAAGTCAGGAGGGTGAATCATAAGAAGCAGAAGAAGGAGAAGGAGAAGGTGAAGTCTGGAGGGTGAATCAGAAGAATCAGAAGAAGGAGAAGGAGAAGGTGAAGTCAGGAGGGTGAATCAGAAGAAGTAGAAGAAGGAGAAGGAGAAGGTGAAGTCAGGAGGGTGAATCAGAAGAAGCAGAAGAAGGAGAAGGAGAAGGTGAAGTCTGGAGGGTGAAGCAGAAGAAGTAGAAGAAGGAGAAGGAGAAGGTGAAGTCAGGAGGGTGAATCAGAAGAAGTAGAAGAAGGAGAAGGAGAAGGTGAAGTCAGGAGGGTGAATCAGAAGAAGCAGAAGAAGGAGAAGGAGAAGGTGAAGTCTGGAGGGTGAATCAGAAGAATCAGAAGAAGGAGAAGGAGAAGGTGAAGTCTGGAGGGTGAATCAGAAGAAGCAGAAGAAAGAGAAGGAGAAGGTGAAGTCTGGAGAGTGAAGCAGAAGAAACAGAAGAAGGAGAAGGAGAAGGTGAAGACTGGAGGGTGAATCAGAAGAAGTAGAAGAAGGAGAAGGAGAAGGTGAAGTCTGGAGGGTGAAGCAGAAGAAGTAGAAGAAGGAGCAGGAGAAGGTGAAGTCAGGAGGGTGAATCAAAAGAAGTAGAAGAAGGAGAAGGAGAAGATGAAGTCAGGAGGGTGAATCATAAGAAGCAGAAGAAGGAGAAGGAGAAGGTGAAGTCTGGAGGGTGAATCAGAAGAATCAGAAGAAGGAGAAGGAGAAGGTGAAGTCTGGAGGGTGAATCAGAAGAAGCAGAAGAAGGAGAAGGAGAAGGTGAAGTCTGGAGGGTGAATCAGAAGAAGTAGAAGAAGGAGAAGGAGAAGGTGAAGTCTGGAGGGTGAATCAGAAAAAGCAGAAGAAGGAGAAGGAGAAGGTGAAGTCTGGAGGGTGAATCAGAAGAAGCAGAAGAAGGAGAAGGAAAAGGTGAAGTCTGGAGGGTGAATCAGAAGAAGCAGAAGAAGGAGAAGGAGAAGGTGAAGTCTGGAGGGTGAATCAGAAGAAGCAGAATAAGGAGAAGGAGAAGGTGAAGTCTGGAGGGTGAATCAGAAGAAGCAGAAAAAGGAGAAGCAGAGGGTGAAGTCTGAAGGGTGAATCAGAAGAAGTAGAAGAAGGAGAAGGAGAAGGTGAAGTCTGCAGGGGAAGCAGAAGAAGTAGAAGAAGGAGAAGGAGAAGGTGAAGTCTGGAGGGTGAATCAGAAGATGCAGAAGAAGGAGAAGGAGAAGGTGAAGTCTGGACGGTGAATCAGAAGAAGCAGAAGAAGGAGAAGGTGAAGTCAGGAGGGTGAATCAGAAGAAGCAGAAGAAGGAGAAGGAGAAGGTGAAGTTAGGAGGGTGAATCAGAAGAAGCAGAAGAAGGAGAAGGAGCAGGTGATGTCAGGGGGATGAAGCAGAAGAAGTAGAAGAAGGAGAAGGAGAAGGTGAAGTCAGGACGGTGAAGCAGAAGAAGCAGAAGAAGGAGAAGGAGAAGGTGAAGTCTGGAGGGTGAATCAGAAGAAGTAGAAGAAGGAGAAGGAGAAGGTCAAGTATGGGGGGTGAATCAGAAGAAGTAGAATAAGGAGAAGGAGAAGGTGAAGTCTGGAGGGTGAAGCAGAAGAAGTAGAAGAAGGAGAAGGAGAAGGTGAAGTCAGGAGGGTGAATCAGAAGAAGTAGAAGAAGGAGAAGGAGAAGGTGATGTCAGGAGGGTGAATCAGAAGAAGCAGAAGAAGGAGAAGGAGAAGGTGCAGTCTGGAGGGTGAATCAGAAGAATCAGAAGAAGGAGAAGGAGAAGGTGAAGTCTGGAGGGTGAATCAGAAGAAGCAGAAGAAAGAGAAGGAGAAGGTGAAGTCTGGAGGGTGAATCAGAAGAAGTAAAAGAAGGAGAAGGAGAAGGTGAAGTCAGGAGGGTGAATCAGAAGAAGTAGAAGAAGGAGAAGGAGAAGGTGAAGTCAGGAGGGTGAATCAGAAGAAGCAGAAGAAGGAGAAGGAGAAGGTGAAGTCTGGAGGGTGAATCAGAAGAATCAGAAGAAGGAGAAGGAGAAGGTGAAGTCTGGAGGGTGAATCAGAAGAAGCAGAGGAAGGAGAAGGAGAAGGTGAAGTCTGGAGGGTGAATCAGAAGAAGCAGAATAAGGAGAAGGAGAAGGTGAAGTCTGGAGGGTGAATCAGAAGAAGCAGAATAAGGAGAAAGAGAAGGTGAAGTCTGGAGGGTGAATCAGAAGAAGCAGAAGAAGGAGAAGGAGAAGATGAAGTCTGGAGGGTGAATCAGAAGAAGTAGAAGAAGGAGAAGGAGAAGGTGAAGTCTGGAGGGTGAAGCAGAAGAAGTAGAAGAAGGAGAAGGAGAAGGTGAAGTCAGGAGGGTGAATCAGAAGAAGTAGAAGAAGAAGTAGGAGAAGGTGAAGTCAGGAGGGTGAATCAGAAGAAGCAGAAGAAGGAGAAGGAGAAGGTGAAGTCTGGAGGGTGAATCAGAAGAATCAGAAGAAGGAGAAGTAGAAGGTGAAGTCTGGAGGGTGAATCAGAAGAAGCAGAAGAAAGAGAAGGAGAAGGTGAAGTCTGGAGGGTGAAGCAGAAGAAACAGAAGAAGGAGAAGGAGAAGGTGAAGACTGGAGGGTGAATCAGAAGAAGCAGAAGAAGGAGAAGGAGAAGATGAAGTCTGGAGGGTGAATCAGAAGAAGTAGAAGAAGGAGAAGGAGAAGGTGAAGTCTGGAGGGTGAATCAGAAGTAGTAGAAGAAGGAGAAGGAGAAGGTGAAGTCTGGACGGTGAATCAGAAGAAACAGAAGAAGGAGAAGGTGAAGTCTGGAGGGTGAATCAGAAGAAGTAGAAGAAGGAGAAGGAGAAGGTGTAGTCTGGAGGGTGAATCAGAAGAAGTAGACGAAGGAGAAGGAGAAGGTGAAGTCTGGAGGGTGAATCAGAAGAAGCAGAAGAAGGAGAAGGAGAAGGTGAAGTCTGGAGGGTGAATCAGAAGAAGCAGAAGAAGGAGAAGGAGAAGGTGAAGTCTGGAGGGTGAATCAGAAGAAGCAGAATAAGGAGAAGGAGAAGGTGAAGTCTGGAGGGTGAATCAGAAGAAGCAGAAAAAGGAGAAGGAGAAGGTGAAGTCTGAAGGGTGAATCAGAAGAAGTAGAAGAAGGAGAAGGAGAAGGTGAAGTCTGGAGGGTGAAGCAGAAGAAGTAGAAGAAGGAGCAGGAGAAGTTGAAGTCAGGAGGGTGAATCAGAAGAAGTAGAAGAAGGAGAAGGAGAAGATGAAGTCAGGAGGGTGAATCATAAGAAGCAGAAGAAGGAGAAGGAGAAGGTGAAGTCTGGAGGGTGAATCAGAAGAATCAGAAGAAGGAGAAGGAGAAGGTGAAGTCAGGAGGGTGAATCAGAAGAAGTAGAAGAAGGAGAAGGAGAAGGTGAAGTCAGGAGGGTGAATCAGAAGAAGCAGAAGAAGGAGAAGGAGAAGGTGAAGTCTGGAGGGTGAAGCAGAAGAAGTAGAAGAAGGAGAAGGAGAAGGTGAAGTCAGGAGGGTGAATCAGAAGAAGTAGAAGAAGGAGAAGGAGAAGGTGAAGTCAGGAGGGTGAATCAGAAGAAGCAGAAGAAGGAGAAGGAGAAGGTGAAGTCTGGAGGGTGAATCAGAAGAATCAGAAGAAGGAGAAGGAGAAGGTGAAGTCTGGAGGGTGAATCAGAAGAAGCAGAAGAAAGAGAAGGAGAAGGTGAAGTCTGGAGGGTGAAGCAGAAGAAACAGAAGAAGGAGAAGGAGAAGGTGAAGACTGGAGGGTGAATCAGAAGAAGTAGAAGAAGGAGAAGGAGAAGGTGAAGTCTGTAGGGTGAATCAGAAGAAGTAGAAGAAGGAGAAGGAGAAGGTGAAGTCTGGAGGGTGAAGCAGAAGAAGTAGAAGAAGGAGCAGGAGAAGGTGAAGTCAGGAGGGTGAATCAGAAGAAGTAGAAGAAGGAGAAGGAGAAGATGAAGTCAGGAGGGTGAATCATAAGAAGCAGAAGAAGGAGAAGGAGAAGGTGAAGTCTGGAGGGTGAATCAGAAGAATCAGAAGAAGGAGAAGGAGAAGGTGAAGTCTGGAGGGTGAATCAGAAGAAGCAGAAGAAGGAGAAGGAGAAGGTGAAGTCTGGAGGGTGAATCAGAAGAAGCAGAATAAGGAGAAGGAGAAGGTGAAGTCTGGAGGGTGAATCAGAAGAAGCAGAAAAAGGAGAAGGAGAAGGTGAAGTCTGAAGGGTGAATCAGAAGAAGTAGAAGAAGGAGAAGGAGAAGGTGAAGTCTGGAGGGTGAAGCAGAAGAAGTAGAAGAAGGAGCAGGAGAAGGTGAAGTCAGGAGGGTGAATCAGAAGATGTAGAAGAAGGAGAAGGAGAAGATGAAGTCAGGAGGGTGAATCATAAGAAGCAGAAGATGGAGCAGGAGAAGGTGAAGTCTGGAGGGTGAATCAGAAGAATCAGAAGAAGGAGAAGGAGAAGGTGAAGTCAGGAGGGTGAATCAGAAGAAGTAGAAGAAGGAGAAGGAGAAGGTGAAGTCAGGAGGGTGAATCAGAAGAAGCAGAAGAAGGAGAAGGAGAAGGTGAAGTCTGGAGGGTGAAGCAGAAGAAGTAGAAGAAGGAGAAGGAGAAGGTGGAGTCAGGAGGGTGAATCAGAAGAAGTAGAAGAAGGAGAAGGAGAAGGTGAAGTCAGGAGGGTGAATCAGAAGAAGCAGAAGAAGGAGAAGGAGAAGGTGAAGTCTGGAGGGTGAATCAGAAGAATCAGAAGAAGGAGAAGGAGAAGGTGAAGTCTGGAGGGTGAATCAGAAGAAGCAGAAGAAAGAGAAGGAGAAGGTGAAGTCTGGAGGGTGAAGCAGAAGAAACAGAAGAAGGAGAAGGAGAAGGTGAAGACTGGAGGGTGAATCAGAAGAAGTAGAAGAAGGAGAAGGAGAAGGTGAAGTCTGTAGGGTGAATCAGAAGAAGTAGAAGAAGGAGAAGGAGAAGGTGAAGTCTGGAGGGTGAAGCAGAAGAAGTAGAAGAAGGAGCAGGAGAAGGTGAAGTCAGGAGGGTGAATCAGAAGAAGTAGAAGAAGGAGAAGGAGAAGATGAAGTCAGGAGGGTGAATCATAAGAAGCAGAAGAAGGAGAAGGAGAAGGTGAAGTCTGGAGGGTGAATCAGAAGAATCAGAAGAAGGAGAAGGAGAAGGTGAAGTCTGGAGGGTGAATCAGAAGAAGCAGAAGAAGGAGAAGGAGAAGGTGAAGTCTGGAGGGTGAATCAGAAGAAGTAGAAGAAGGAGAAGGAGAAGGTGAAGTCTGGAGGGTGAATCAGAAAAAGCAGAAGAAGGAGAAGGAGAAGGTGAAGTCTGGAGGGTGAATCAGAAGAAGCAGAAGAAGGAGAAGGAGAAGGTGAAGTCTGGAGGGTGAATCAGAAGAAGCAGAAGAAGGAGAAGGAGAAGGTGAAGTCTGGAGGGTGAATCAGAAGAAGCAGAATAAGGAGAAGGAGAAGGTGAAGTCTGGAGGGTGAATCAGAAGAAGCAGAAAAAGGAGAAGCAGAAGGTGAAGTCTGAAGGGTGAATCAGAAGAAGTAGAAGAAGGAGAAGGAGAAGGTGAAGTCTGCAGGGGGAAGCAGAAGAAGTAGAAGAATTAGAAGGAGAAGGTGAAGTCTGGAGGGTGAAGCAGAAGAAGTAGAAGAAGGAGAAGGAGAAGGTGAAGTCAGGAGGGTGAATCAGAAGAAGTAGAAGAAGGAGAAGGAGAAGGTGAAGTCAGGAGGGTGAATCAGAAGAAGCAGAAGAAGGAGAAGGAGAAGGTGAAGTCTGGAGGGTGAATCAGAAGAATCAGAAGAAGGAGAAGGAGAAGGTGAAGTCTGGAGGGTGAATCAGAAGAAGCAGAAGAAAGAGAAGGAGAAGGTGAAGTCTGGAGGGTGAAGCAGAAGAAACAGAAGAAGGAGAAGGAGAAGGTGAAGACTGGAGGGTGAATCAGAAGAAGTAGAAGAAGGAGAAGGAGAAGGTGAAGTCTGTAGGGTGAATCAGAAGAAGTAGAAGAAGGAGAAGGAGAAGGTGAAGTCTGGAGGGTGAAGCAGAAGAAGTAGAAGAAGGAGCAGGAGAAGGTGAAGTCGGGAGGGTGAATCAGAAGAAGTAGAAGAAGGAGAAGGAGAAGATGAAGTCAGGAGGGTGAATCATAAGAAGCAGAAGAAGGAGAAGGAGAAGGTGAAGTCTGGAGGGTGAATCAGAAGAATCAGAAGAAGGAGAAGGAGAAGGTGAAGTCTGGAGGGTGAATCAGAAGAAGCAGAAGAAGGAGAAGGAGAAGGTGAAGTCTGGAGGGTGAATCAGAAGAAGTAGAAGAAGGAGAAGGAGAAGGTGAAGTCTGGAGGGTGAATCAGAAAAAGCAGAAGAAGGAGAAGGAGAAGGTGAAGTCTGGAGGGTGAATCAGAAGAAGCAGAAGAAGGAGAAGGAGAAGGTGAAGTCTGGAGGGTGATTCAGAAGAAGCAGAAGAAGGAGAAGGAGAAGGTGAAGTCTGGAGGGTGAATCAGAAGAAGCAGAATAAGGAGAAGGAGAAGGTGAAGTCTGGAGGGTGAATCAGAAGAAGCAGAAAAAGGAGAAGCAGAAGGTGAAGTCTGAAGGGTGAATCAGAAGAAGTAGAAGAAGGAGAAGGAGAAGGTGAAGTCTGCAGGGGGAAGCAGAAGAAGTAGAAGAAGGAGAAGGAGAAGGTGAAGTCAGGAGGGTGAATCAGAAGAAGTAGAAGAAGGAGAAGGAGAAGGTGAAGTCAGGAGGGTGAATCAGAAGAAGCAGAAGAAGGAGAAGGAGAAGGTGAAGTCTGGAGGGTGAATCAGAAGAATCAGAAGAAGGAGAAGGAGAAGGTGAAGTCTGGAGGGTGAATCAGAAGAAGCAGAAGAAAGAGAAGGAGAAGATGAAGTCTGGAGGGTGAATCAGAAGAAGTAGAAGAAGGAGAAGGAGAAGGTGAAGTCTGGAGGGTGAATCAGAAGAAGTAGAAGAAGGAGAAGGAGAAGGTGAAGTCTGGAGGGTGAATCAGAAAAAGCAGAAGAAGGAGAAGGAGAAGGTGAAGTCTGGAGGGTGAATCAGAAGAAGCAGAAGAAGGAGAAGGAGAAGGTGAAGTCTGGAGGGTGTTTCAGAAGAAGCAGAAGAAGGAGAAGGAGAAGGTGAAGTCTGGAGGGTGAATCAGAAGAAGCAGAATAAGGAGAAGGAGAAGGTGAAGTCTGGAGGGTGAATCAGAAGAAGCAGAAAAAGGAGAAGCAGAAGGTGAAGTCTGAAGGGTGAATCAGAAGAAGTAGAAGAAGGAGAAGGAGAAGGTGAAGTCTGCAGGGGGAAGCAGAAGAAGTAGAAGAAGGAGAAGGAGAAGGTGAAGTCAGGAGGGTGAATCAGAAGAAGCAGAAGAAGGAGAAGGAGAAGGTGAAGTCAGGAGGGTGAATCAGAAGAAGCAGAAGAAGGAGAAGGAGAAGGTGAAGTCTGGAGGGTGAATCAGAAGAATCAGAAGAAGGAGAAGGAGAAGGTGAAGTCTGGAGGGTGAATCAGAAGAAGCAGAAGAAAGAGAAGGAGAAGGTGAAGTCTGGAGGGTGAATCAGCAGAAGTAGAAGAAGGAGAAGGAGAAGGTGAAGTCTGGAGGGTGAATCAGAAAAAGCAGAAGAAGGAGAAGGAGAAGGTGAAGTCTGGAGGGTGAATCAGAAGAAGCAGAAGAAGGAGAAGGAGAAGGTGAAGTCTGGAGGGTGAATCAGAAGAAGCAGAATAAGGAGAAGGAGAAGGTGAAGTCTGGAGGGTGAATCAGAAGAAGCAGAAAAAGGAGAAGCAGAAGGTGAAGTCTGAAGGGTGAATCAGAAGAAGTAGAAGAAGGAGAAGGAGAAGGTGAAGTCTGGAGGGTGAAGCAGAAGAAGTAGAAGAAGGAGAAGGAGAAGGTGAAGTCAGGAGGGTGAATCAGAAGAAGTAGAAGAAGGAGAAGGAGAAGGTGAAGTCAGGAGGGTGAATCAGAAGAAGCAGAAGAAGGAGAAGGAGAAGGTGAAGTCTGGAGGGTGAATCAGAAGAATCAGAAGAAGGAGAAGGAGAAGGTGAAGTCTGGAGGGTGAATCAGAAGAAGCAGAAGAAAGAGAAGGAGAAGGTGAAGTCTGGAGGGTGAAGCAGAAGAAACAGAAGAAGGAGAAGGAGAAGGTGAAGACTGGAGGGTGAATCAGAAGAAGTAGAAGAAGGAGAAGGAGAAGGTGAAGTCTGGAGGGTGAATCAGAAGAAGTAGAAGAAGGAGAAGGAGAAGGTGAAGTCTGGAGGGTGAATCAGAAGAAGCAGAAGAAGGAGAAGGAGAAGGTGAAGTCTGGAGGGTGAATCAGAAGAAGCAGAAGAAGGAGAAGGAGAAGATGAAGTCTGGAGGGTGAATCAGAAGAAGTAGAAGAAGGAGAAGGAGAAGGTGAGGTCTGGAGGGTGAATCAGAAGAAGCAGAAGAAGGAGAAGGAGAAGGTGAAGTCTGGAGGGAGAATCAGAAGAAGTAGAAGAAGGAGAAGGAGAAGGTGAAGTCAGGAGGGTGAATCAGAAGAAGTAGAAGAAGGAGAAGGAGAAGGTGAAGTCAGGAGGGTGAATCAGAAGAAGCAGAAGAAGGAGAAGGAGAAGGTGAAGTAAGGAGGGTGAATCAGAAGAAGCAGAAGAAGGAGAAGGAGAAGGTGAAGTCTGGAGTGTGAAGCAGAAGAAGCAAAAGAAGGAGAAGGAGAAGGTGAAGTCTGGAGGGTGAATCAGAAGAAGTAGAAGAAGGAGAAGGAGAAGGTGAAGTCTGCAGGGGGAAGCAGAAGAAGTAGAAGAAGGAGAAGGAGAAGGTGAAGTCAGGAGGGTGAATCAGAAGAAGTAGAAGAAGGAGAAGGAGAAGGTGAAGTCAGGAGGGTGAATCAGAAGAAGCAGAAGAAGGAGAAGGAGAAGGTGAAGTCTGGAGGGTGAATCAGAAGAATCAGAAGAAGGAGAAGGAGAAGGTGAAGTCTGGAGGGTGAATCAGAAGAAGCAGAAGAAAGAGAAGGAGAAGGTGAAGTCTGGAGGGTGAATCAGAATAAGTAGAAGAAGGAGAAGGAGAAGGTGAAGTCTGGAGGGTGAATCAGAAAAAGCAGAAGAAGGAGAAGGAGAAGGTGAAGTCTGGAGGGTGAATCAGAAGAAGCAGAAGAAGGAGAAGGAGAAGGTGAAGTCTGGAGGGTGAATCAGAAGAAGCAGAAGAAGGAGAAGGAGAAGGTGAAGTCTGGAGGGTGAATCAGAAGAAGCAGAATAAGGAGAAGGAGAAGGTGAAGTCTGGAGGGTGAATCAGAAGAAGCAGAAAAAGGAGAAGCAGAAGGTGAAGTCTGAAGGGTGAGTCAGAAGAAGTAGAAGAAGGAGAAGGAGAAGGTGAAGTCTGGAGGGTGAAGCAGAAGAAGTAGAAGAAGGAGAAGGAGAAGGTGAAGTCAGGAGGGTGAATCAGAAGAAGTAGAAGAAGGAGAAGGAGAAGGTGAAGTCAGGAGGGTGAATCAGAAGAAGCAGAAGAAGGAGAAGGAGAAGGTGAAGTCTGGAGGGTGAATCAGAAGAATCAGAAGAAGGAGAAGGAGAAGGTGAAGTCTGGAGGGTGAATCAGAAGAAGCAGAAGAAAGAGAAGGAGAAGGTGAAGTCTGGAGGGTGAAGCAGAAGAAACAGAAGAAGGAGAAGGAGAAGGTGAAGACTGGAGGGTGAATCAGAAGAAGTAGAAGAAGGAGAAGGAGAAGGTGAAGTCTGTAGGGTGAATCAGAAGAAGTAGAAGAAGGAGAAGGAGAAGGTGAAGTCTGGAGGGTGAATCAGAAGAAGCAGAAGAAGGAGAAGGAGAAGGTGAAGTCTGGAGGGTGAATCAGAAGAAGCAGAAGAAGGAGAAGGAGAAGATGAAGTCTGGAGGGTGAATCAGAAGAAGTAGAAGAAGGAGAAGGAGAAGGTGAGGTCTGGAGGGTGAATCAGAAGAAGCAGAAGAAGGAGAAGGAGAAGGTGAAGTCTGGAGGGTGAATCAGAAGATGCAGAAGAAGGAGAAGGAGAAGGTGAAGTCTGGAGGGTGAATCACAAGAAGCAGAAGAAGGAGAAGGAGAAGGTGAAGTCAGGAGGGTGAATCAGAAGAAGCAGAAGAAGGAGAAGGAGAAGGTGAAGTTAGGAGGGTGAATCAGAAGAAGCAGAAGAAGGAGAAGGAGCAGGTGATGTCAGGGGGATGAAGCAGAAGAAGTAGAAGAAGGAGAAGGAGAAGGTGAAGTCAGGACGGTGAAGCAGAAGAAGCAGAAGAAGGAGAAGGAGAAGGTGAAGTCTGGAGGGTGAATCAGAAGAAGTAGAAGAAGGAGAAGGAGAAGGTCAAGTCTGGAGGGTGAATCAGAAGAAGTAGAATAAGGAGAAGGAGAAGGTGAAGTCTGGAGGGTGAAGCAGAAGAAGTAGAAGAAGGAGAAGGAGAAGGTGAAGTCAGGAGGGTGAATCAGAAGAAGTAGAAGAAGGAGAAGGAGAAGGTGAAGTCAGGAGGGTGAATCAGAAGAAGCAGAAGAAGGAGAAGGAGAAGGTGAAGTCTGGAGGGTGAATCAGAAGAATCAGAAGAAGGAGAAGGAGAAGGTGAAGTCTGGAGGGTGAATCAGAAGAAGCAGAAGAAAGAGAAGGAGAAGGTGAAGTCTGGAGGGTGAATCAGAAGAAGTAGAAGAAGGAGAAGGAGAAGGTGAAGTCTGGAGTGTGAATCAGAAGAAGCAGAAGAAGGAGAAGGAGAAGGTGAAGTCTAGAGGGTGAATCAGAAGAAGCAGAATAAGGAGAAGGAGAAGGTGAAGTCTGGAGGGTGAATCAGAAGAAGCAGAAGAAGGAGAAGGAGAAGGTGAAGTCTGGAGGGTGAATCAGAAGAAGTAGAAGAAGGAGAAGGAGAAGGTGAAGTCTGGAGGGTGAAGCAGAAAAAGTAGAAGAAGGAGAAGGAGAAGGTGAAGTCAGGAGGGTGAATCAGAAGAAGTAGAAGAAGGAGAAGGAGAAGGTGAAGTCAGGAGGGTGAATCAGAAGAAGCAGAAGAAGGAGAAGGAGAAGGTGAAGTCTGGAGGGTGAATCAGAAGAATCAGAAGAAGGAGAAGGAGAAGGTGAAGTCTGGAGGGTGAATCAGAAGAAGCAGAGGAAGGAGAAGGAGAAGGTGAAGTCTGGAGGGTGAATCAGAAGAAGCAGAATAAGGAGAAGGAGAAGGTGAAGTCTGGAGGGTGAATCAGAAGAAGCAGAATAAGGAGAAAGAGAAGGTGAAGTCTGGAGGGTGAATCAGAAGAAGCAGAAGAAGGAGAAGGAGAAGATGAAGTCTGGAGGGTGAATCAGAAGAAGTAGAAGAAGGAGAAGGAGAAGGTGAAGTCTGGAGCGTGAAGCAGAAGAAGTAGAAGAAGGAGAAGGAGAAGGTGAAGTCAGGAGGGTGAATCAGAAGAAGTAGAAGAAGAAGTAGGAGAAGGTGAAGTCAGGAGGGTGAATCAGAAGAAGCAGAAGAAGGAGAAGGAGAAGGTGAAGTCTGGAGGGTGAATCAGAAGAATCAGAAGAAGGAGAAGTAGAAGGTGAAGTCTGGAGGGTGAATCAGAAGAAGCAGAAGAAAGAGAAGGAGAAGGTGAAGTCTGGAGGGTGAAGCAGAAGAAACAGAAGAAGGAGAAGGAGAAGGGGAAGACTGGAGGGTGAATCAGAAGAAGTAGAAGAAGGAGAAGGAGAAGGTGAAGTCTGGAGGATGAATCAGAAGAAGTAGAAGAAGGAGAAGCGTAAGGTGAAGTCTGGAGGGTGAATCAGAAGAAGCAGAAGAAGGAGAAGGAGAAGGTGAAGTCTGGAGGGTGAATCAGAAGTAGTAGAAGAAGGAGAAGGAGAAGGTGAAGTCTGGACGGTGAATCAGAAGAAACAGAAGAAGGAGAAGGTGAAGTCTGGAGGGTGAATCAGAAGAAGTAGAAGAAGGAGAAGGAGAGGTGTAGTCTGGAGGGTGAATCAGAAGAAGTAGACGAAGGAGAAGGAGAAGGTGAAGTCTGGAGGGTGAATCAGAAGAAGCAGAAGAAGGAGAAGGAGAAGGTGAAGTCTGGAGGGTGAATCAGAAGAAGCAGAAGAAGGAGAAGGAGAAGGTGAAGTCTGGAGGGTGAATCAGAAGAAGCAGAATAAGGAGAAGGAGAAGGTGAAGTCTGGAGGGTGAATCAGAAGAAGCAGAAAAAGGAGAAGGAGAAGGTGAAGTCTGAAGGGTGAATCAGAAGAAGTAGAAGAAGGAGAAGGAGAAGGTGAAGTCTGGAGGGTGAAGCAGAAGAAGTAGAAGAAGGAGCAGGAGAAGGTGAAGTCAGGAGGGTGAATCAGAAGAAGTAGAAGAAGGAGAAGGAGAAGATGAAGTCAGGAGGGTGAATCATAAGAAGCAGAAGAAGGAGAAGGAGAAGGTGAAGTCTGGAGGGTGAATCAGAAGAAGTAGAAGAAGGAGAAGGAGAAGGTGAATTCTGGAGGGTGAATCAGAAGAAGTAGAAGAAGGAGAAGGAGAATGTGATGTCTGGAGGGTGAATCAGAAGAAGTAGAAGAAGGAGAAGGAGAAGGTGAAGTCTGGAGGGTGAATCAGAAGAAACAGAAGAAGGAGAAGGAGAAGGTGAAGTCTGGAGGGTGAATCAGAAGAAGTAGAAGAAGGAGAAGGAGAAGGTGTAGTCTGGAGGGTGAATCAGAAGAAGTAGACGAAGGAGAAGGAGAAGGTGAAGTCTGGAGGGTGAACCAGAAGAAGCAGAAGAAGGAGAAGGAGAAGGTGAAGTCTGGAGGGTGAATCAGAAGAAGTAGAAGAAGGAGAAGGAGAAGGTGAAGTCTGGAGGGTGGATCAGAAGAAGCAGAAGAAGGAGAAGGAGAAGGTGAAGTCTGGAGGGTGAATCAGAAGAAGCAGAAGAAGGAGAAGGAGAAGGTGAAGTGTGGAAGGTGAAACAGAAGAAGCAGAATAAGGAGAAGGAGAAGGTGAAGTCAGGAGGGTGAATCAGAAGAAGCAGAAGAAGGAGAAGGAGAAGGTGAAGTAAGGAGGGTGAATCAGAAGAAGCAGAAGAAGGAGAAGGAGAAGGTGAATTCTGGAGTGTGAAGCAGAAGAAGCAAAAGAAGGAGAAGGAGAAGGTGAAGTCTGGAGGGTGAATCAGAAGAAGTAGAAGAAGGAGAAGGAGAAGGTGAAGTCTGCAGGGTGAAGCAGAAGAAGTAGAAGAAGGAGAAGGAGAAGGTGAAGTCAGGAGGGTGAATCAGAAGAAGTAGAAGAAGGAGAAGGAGAAGGTGAAGTCAGGAGGGTGAATCAGAAGAAGCAGAAGAAGGAGAAGGAGAAGGTGAAGTCTGGAGGGTGAATCAGAAGAATCAGAAGAAGGAGAAGGAGAAGGTGAAGTCTGGAGGGTGAATCAGAAGAAGCAGAAGAAAGAGAAGGAGAAGGTGAAGTCTGGAGGGTGAATCAGAAGAAGTAGAAGAAGGAGAAGGAGAAGGTGAAGTCTGGAGGGTGAATCAGAAAAAGCAGAAGAAGGAGAAGGAGAAGGTGAAGTCTGGAGGGTGAATCAGAAGAAGCAGAAGAAGGAGAAGGAGAAGGTGATGTCTGGAGGGTGAATCAGAAGAAGCAGAAGAAGGAGAAGGAGAAGGTGAAGTCTGGAGGGTGAATCAGAAGAAGCAGAATAAGGAGAAGGAGAAGGTGAAGTCAGGAGGGTGAATCAGAAGAAGTAGAAGAAGGAGAAGGAGAAGGTGAAGTCAGGAGGGTGAATCAGAAGAAGCAGAAGAAGGAGAAGGAGAAGGTGAAGTCTGGAGGGTGAATCAGAAGAATCAGAAGAAGGAGAAGGAGAAGGTGAAGTCTGGAGGGTGAATCAGAAGAAGCAGAAGAAAGAGAAGGAGAAGGTGAAGTCTGGAGGGTGAAGCAGAAGAAACAGAAGAAGGAGAAGGAGAAGGTGAAGACTGGAGGGTGAATCAGAAGAAGTAGAAGAAGGAGAAGGAGAAGGTGAAGTCTGGAGGGTGAATCAGAAGAAGTAGAAGAAGGAGAAGGAGAAGGTGAAGTCTGGAGGGTGAATCAGAAGAAGCAGAAGAAGGAGAAGGAGAAGGTGAAGTCTGGAGGGTGAATCAGAAGAAGCAGAAGAAGGAGAAGGAGAAGATGAAGTCTGGAGGGTGAATCAGAAGAAGTAGAAGAAGGAGAAGGAGAAGGTGAGGTCTGGAGGGTGAATCAGAAGAAGCAGAAGAAGGAGAAGGAGAAGGTGAAGTCTGGAGGGTGAATCAGAAGAAGCAGAAGAAGGAGAAGGAGAAGGTGAAGTCTGGAGGGTGAATCAGAAGAAGCAGAAGAAGGAGAAGGAGAAGGTGAAGTCAGGAGGGTGAATCAGAAGAAGCAGAAGAAGGAGAAGGAGAAGGTGAAGTTAGGAGGGTGAATCAGAAGAAGCAGAAGAAGGAGAAGGAGCAGGTGATGTCAGGGGGATGAAGCAGAAGAAGTAGAAGAAGGAGAAGGAGAAGGTGAAGTCAGGACGGTGAAGCAGAAGAAGCAGAAGAAGGAGAAGGAGAAGGTGAAGTCTGGAGGGTGAATCAGAAGAAGTAGAAGAAGGAGAAGGAGAAGGTCAAGTCTGGAGGGTGAATCAGAAGAAGTAGAATAAGGAGAAGGAGAAGGTGAAGTCTGGAGGGTGAAGCAGAAGAAGGAGAATGAGAAGGTGAAGTCAGGAGGGTGAATCAGAAGAAGTAGAAGAAGGAGAAGGAGAAGGTGAAGTCAGGAGGGTGAATCAGAAGAAGCAGAAGAAGGAGAAGGAGAAGGTGAAGTCTGGAGGGTGAATCAGAAGAAGTAGAAGAAGGAGAAGGAGAAGGTGAAGTCTGGAGTGTGAATCAGAAGAAGCAGAAGAAGGAGAAGGAGAAGGTGAAGTCTAGAGGGTGAATCAGAAGAAGCAGAATAAGGAGAAGGAGAAGGTGAAGTCTGGAGGGTGAATCAGAAGAAGCAGAAGAAGGAGAAGGAGAAGGTGAAGTCTGGAGGGTGAATCAGAAGAAGTAGAAGAAGGAGAAGGAGAAGGTGAAGTCTGGGGGGTGAAGCAGAAGAAGTAGAAGAAGGAGAAGGAGAAGGTGAAGTCAGGAGGGTGAATCAGAAGAAGTAGAAGAAGGAGAAGGAGAAGGTGAAGTCAGGAGGGTGAATCAGAAGAAGCAGAAGAAGGAGAAGGAGAAGGTGAAGTCTGGAGGGTGAATCAGAAGAATCAGAAGAAGGAGAAGGAGAAGGTGAAGTCTGGAGGGTGAATCAGAAGAAGCAGAGGAAGGAGAAGGAGAAGGTGAAGTCTGGAGGGTGAATCAGAAGAAGCAGAATAAGGAGAAGGAGAAGGTGAAGTCTGGAGGGTGAATCAGAAGAAGCAGAATAAGGAGAAGGAGAAGGTGAAGTCTGGAGGGAGAATCAGAAGAAGCAGAAGAAGGAGAAGGAGAAGATGAAGTCTGGAGGGTGAATCAGAAGAAGTAGAAGAAGGAGAAGGAGAAGGTGAAGTCTGGAGGGTGAAGCAGAAGAAGTAGAAGAAGGAGAAGGAGAAGGTGAAGTCAGGAGGGTGTATCGGAAGAAGTAGAAGAAGAAGTAGGAGAAGGTGAAGTCAGGAGGGTGAATCAGAAGAAGCAGAAGAAGGAGAAGGAGAAGGTGAAGTCTGGAGGGTGAATCAGAAGAATCAGAAGAAGGAGAAGTAGAAGGTGAAGTCTGGAGGGTGAATCAGAAGAAGCAGAAGAAGGAGAAGGAGAAGGTGAAGTCTGGAGGGTGAAGCAGAAGAAGTAGAAGAAGGAGAAGGAGAAGGTGAAGTCAGGAGGGTGAATCAGAAGAAGTAGAAGAAGGAGAAGGAGAAGGTGAAGTCAGGAGGGTGAATCAGAAGAAGCAGAAGAAGGAGAAGGAGAAGGTGAAGTCTGGAGGGTGAATCAGAAGAATCAGAAGAAGGAGAAGGAGAAGGTGAAGTCTGGAGGGTGAATCAGAAGAAGCAGAGGAAGGAGAAGGAGAAGGTGAAGTCTGGAGGGTGAATCAGAAGAAGCAGAATAAGGAGAAGGAGAAGGTGAAGTCTGGAGGGTGAATCAGAAGAAGTAGAAGAAGGAGAAGGAGAAGGTGAAGTCTGGAGGGTGAATCAGAAGAAGTAGAAGAAGGAGAAGGAGAAGGTGAAGTCTGGAGGGTGAATCAGAAGAAGCAGAAGAAGGAGAAGGAGAAGGTGAAGTCTGGAGGGTGAATCAGAAGAAGCAGAAGAAGGAGAAGGAGAAGATGAAGTCTGGAGGGTGAATCAGAAGAAGTAGAAGAAGGAGAAGGAGAAGGTGAGGTCTGGAGGGTGAATCAGAAGAAGCAGAAGAAGGAGAAGGAGAAGGTGAAGTCTGGAGGGTGAATCAGAAGAAGCAGAAGAAGGAGAAGGAGAAGGTGAAGTCTGGAGGGTGAATCAGAAGAAGCAGAAGAAGGAGAAGGAGAAGGTGAAGTCAGGAGGGTGAATCAGAAGAAGCAGAAGAAGGAGAAGGAGAAGGTGAAGTTAGGAGGGTGAATCAGAAGAAGCAGAAGAAGGAGAAGGAGCAGGTGATGTCAGGGGGATGAAGCAGAAGAAGTAGAAGAAGGAGAAGGAGAAGGTGAAGTCAGGACGGTGAAGCAGAAGAAGCAGAAGAAGGAGAAGGAGAAGGTGAAGTCTGGAGGGTGAATCAGAAGAAGTAGAAGAAGGAGAAGGAGAAGGTCAAGTCTGGAGGGTGAATCAGAAGAAGTAGAATAAGGAGAAGGAGAAGGTGAAGTCTGGAGGGTGAAGCAGAAGAAGGAGAAGGAGAAGGTGAAGTCAGGAGGGTGAATCAGAAGAAGTAGAAGAAGGAGAAGGAGAAGGTGAAGTCAGGAGGGTGAATCAGAAGAAGCAGAAGAAGGAGAAGGAGAAGGTGAAGTCTGGAGGGTGAATCAGAAGAAGTAGAAGAAGGAGAAGGAGAAGGTGAAGTCTGGAGTGTGAATCAGAAGAAGCAGAAGAAGGAGAAGGAGAAGGTGAAGTCTAGAGGGTGAATCAGAAGAAGCAGAATAAGGAGAAGGAGAAGGTGAAGTCTGGAGGGTGAATCAGAAGAAGCAGAAGAAGGAGAAGGAGAAGGTGAAGTCTGGAGGGTGAATCAGAAGAAGTAGAAGAAGGAGAAGGAGAAGGTGAAGTCTGGGGGGTGAAGCAGAAGAAGTAGAAGAAGGAGAAGGAGAAGGTGAAGTCAGGAGGGTGAATCAGAAGAAGTAGAAGAAGGAGAAGGAGAAGGTGAAGTCAGGAGGGTGAATCAGAAGAAGCAGAAGAAGGAGAAGGAGAAGGTGAAGTCTGGAGGGTGAATCAGAAGAATCAGAAGAAGGAGAAGGAGAAGGTGAAGTCTGGAGGGTGAATCAGAAGAAGCAGAGGAAGGAGAAGGAGAAGGTGAAGTCTGGAGGGTGAATCAGAAGAAGCAGAATAAGGAGAAGGAGAAGGTGAAGTCTGGAGGGTGAATCAGAAGAAGCAGAATAAGGAGAAGGAGAAGGTGAAGTCTGGAGGGAGAATCAGAAGAAGCAGAAGAAGGAGAAGGAGAAGATGAAGTCTGGAGGGTGAATCAGAAGAAGTAGAAGAAGGAGAAGGAGAAGGTGAAGTCTGGAGGGTGAAGCAGAAGAAGTAGAAGAAGGAGAAGGAGAAGGTGAAGTCAGGAGGGTGTATCGGAAGAAGTAGAAGAAGAAGTAGGAGAAGGTGAAGTCAGGAGGGTGAATCAGAAGAAGCAGAAGAAGGAGAAGGAGAAGGTGAAGTCTGGAGGGTGAATCAGAAGAAGTAGAAGAAGGAGAAGGAGAAGGTGTAGTCTGGAGGGTGAATCAGAAGAAGAAGACGAAGGAGAAGGAGAAGGTGAAGTCTGGAGGGTAAATCAGAAGAAGCAGAAGAAGGAGAAGGAGAAGGTGAAGTCTGGAGGGTGAATCAGAAGAAGCAGAAGAAGGAGAAGGAGAAGGTGAAGTCTGGAGGGTGAATCAGAAGAAGCAGAATAAGGAGAAGGAGAAGGTGAAGTCTGGAGGGTGAATCAGAAGAAGCAGAAAAAGGAGAAGGAGAAGGTGAAGTCTGAAGGGTGAATCAGAAGAAGTAGAAGAAGGAGAAGGAGAAGGTGAAGTCTGGAGGGTGAAGCAGAAGAAGTAGAAGAAGGAGCAGGAGAAGGTGAAGTCAGGAGGGTGAATCAGAAGAAGTAGAAGAAGGAGAAGGAGAAGATGAAGTCAGGAGGGTGAATCATAAGAAGCAGAAGAAGGAGAAGGAGAAGGTGAAGTCTGGAGAGTGAATCAGAAGAATCAGAAGAAGGAGAAGGAGAAGGTGAAGTCTGGAGGGTGAATCAGAAGAAGCAGAAGAAGGAGAAGGAGAAGGTGAAGTCTGGAGGGAGAAGCAGAAGAAGTAGAAGAAGGAGAAGGAGAAGGTGAAGTCTGGAGGGTGAATCAGAAGAAGTAGAAGAAGGAGAAGGAGAAGGTGAAGTCTGGAGGGTGAATCAGAAGAAGCAGAAGAAGGAGAAGGAGAAGGTGAAGTCTGGAGGGTGAATCAGAAGAAGCAGAAGAAGGAGAAGGAGAAGGTGAAGTCTGGAGGGTGAAACAGAAGAAGCAGAATAAGGAGAAGGAGAAGGTGAAGTCAGGAGGGTGAATCAGAAGAAGCAGAAGAAGGAGAAGGAGAAGGTGAAGTAAGGAGGGTGAATCAGAAGAAGCAGAAGAAGGAGAAGGAGAAGGTGAAGTCTGGAGTGTGAAGCAGAAGAAGCAAAAGAAGGAGTAGGAGAAGGTGAAGTCTGGAGGGTGAATCAGAAGAAGTAGAAGAAGGAGAAGGAGAAGGTGAAGTCTGGAGGGTGAAGCAGAAGAAGTAGAAGAAGGAGAAGGAGAAGGTGAAGTCAGGAGGGTGAATCAGAAGAAGTAGAAGAAGGAGAAGGAGAAGGTGAAGTCAGGAGGGTG
Organism: Somniosus microcephalus; assembly: GCF_052327205.1. NCBI lineage: Eukaryota > Metazoa > Chordata > Chondrichthyes > Squaliformes > Somniosidae > Somniosus > Somniosus microcephalus. Next base: position 146,868 of record NW_028225688.1, on the reverse strand, counting down.
AATCAGAAGAAGCAGAAGAAGGAGAAGGAGAAGGTGAAGTCTGGAGGGTGAATCAGAAGAATCAGAAGAAGGAGAAGGAGGAGGTGAAGTCTGGAGGGTGAATCAGAAGAAGCAGAAGAAAGAGAAGGAGAAGGTGAAGTCTGGAGGGTGAATCAGAAGAAGCAGAAGAAGGAGAAGGAGAAGGTGAAGTCTGGAGGGAGAAGCAGAAGAAGTAGAAGAAGGAGAAGGAGAAGGTGAAGTCTGGAGGGTGAATCAGAAGAAGTAGAAGAAGGAGAAGGAGAAGGTGAAGTCTGGAGGGTGAATCAGAAGAAACAGAAGAAGGAGAAGGAGAAGGTGAAGTCTGGAGGGTGAATCAGAAGAAGTAGAAGAAGGAGAAGGAGAAGGTGTAGTCTGGAGGGTGAATCAGAAGAAGTAGACGAAGGAGAAGGAGAAGGTGAAGTCTGGAGGGTGAACCAGAAGAAGCAGAAGAAGGAGAAGGAGAAGGTGAAGTCTGGAGGGTGAATCAGAAGAAGTAGAAGAAGGAGAAGGAGAAGGTGAAGTCTGGAGGGTGAATCAGAAGAAGCAGAAGAAGGAGAAGGTGAAGTCTGGAGGGTGAATCAGAAGAAGCAGAAGAAGGAGAAGGAGAAGGTGAAGTCTGGAGGGTGAAACAGAAGAAGCAGAATAAGGAGAAGGAGAAGGTGAAGTCAGGAGGGTGAATCAGAAGAAGCAGAAGAAGGAGAAGGAGAAGGTGAAGTAAGGAGGGTGAATCAGAAGAAGCAGAAGAAGGAGAAGGAGAAGGTGAAGTCTGGAGTGTGAAGCAGAAGAAGCAAAAGAAGGAGAAGGAGAAGGTGAAGTCTGGAGGGTGAATCAGAAGAAGTAGAATAAGGAGAAGGAGAAGGTGAAGTCTGGAGGGTGAAGCAGAAGAAGTAGAAGAAGGAGAAGGAGAAGGTGAAGTCAGGAGGGTGAATCAGAAGAAGTAGAAGAAGGAGAAGGAGAAGGTGAAGTCAGGAGGGTGAATCAGAAGAAGCAGAAGAAGGAGAAGGAGAAGGTGAAGTCTGGAGGGTGAATCAGAAGAATCAGAAGAAGGAGAAGGAGAAGGTGAAGTCTGGAGGGTGAATCAGAAGAAGCAGAAGAAAGAGAAGGAGAAGGTGAAGTCTGGAGGGTGAATCAGAAGAAGCAGAAGAAGGAGAAGGAGAAGGTGAAGTCAGGAGGGTGAATCAGAAGAAGCAGAAGAAGGAGAAGGAGAAGGTGAAGTTAGGAGGGTGAATCAGAAGAAGCAGAAGAAGGAGAAGGAGCAGGTGATGTCAGGGGGATGAAGCAGAAGAAGTAGAAGAAGGAGAAGGAGAAGGTGAAGTCAGGACGGTGAAGCAGAAGAAGCAGAAGAAGGAGAAGGAGAAGGTGAAATCTGGAGGGTGAATCAGAAGAAGTAGAAGAAGGAGAAGGAGAAGGTCAAGTCTGGAGGGTGAATCAGAAGAAGTAGAATAAGGAGAAGGAGAAGGTGAAGTCTGGAGGGTGAAGCAGAAGAAGTAGAAGAAGGAGAAGGAGAAGGTGAAGTCAGGAGGGTGAATCAGAAGAAGTAGAAGAAGGAGAAGGAGAAGTTGAAGTCAGGAGGGTGAATCAGAAGAAGCAGAAGAAGGAGAAGGAGAAGGTGAAGTCTGGAGGGTGAATCAGAAGAATCAGAAGAAGGAGAAGGAGAAGGTGAAGTCTGGAGGGTGAATCAGAAGAAGCAGAAGAAAGAGAAGGAGAAGGTGAAGTCTGGAGGGTGAATCAGAAGAAGTAGAAGAAGGAGAAGGAGAAGGTGAAGTCTGGAGTGTGAATCAGAAGAAGCAGAAGAAGGAGAAGGAGAAGGTGAAGTCTAGAGGGTGAATCAGAAGAAGCAGAATAAGGAGAAGGAGAAGGTGAAGTCTGGAGGGTGAATCAGAAGAAGCAGAAGTAGGAGAAGGAGAAGGTGAAGTCTGGAGTGTGAACCAGAAGAAGCAGAAGAAGGAGAAGGAGAAGGTGAAGTCTGGAGGGTGAATCAGAAGAAGTAGAAGAAGGAGAAGGAGAAGGTGAAGTCTGGAGGGTGAATCAGAAGAAGCAGAAGAAGGAGAAGGAGAAGGTGAAGTCTGGAGGGTGAATCAGAAGAAGCAGAAGAAGGAGAAGGAGAAGGTGAAGTCTGGAGGGTGAAACAGAAGAAGCAGAATAAGGAGAAGGAGAAGGTGAAGTCAGGAGGGTGAATCAGAAGAAGCAGAAGAAGGAGAAGGAGAAGGTGAAGTAAGGAGGGTGAATCAGAAGAAGCAGAAGAAGGAGAAGGAGAAGGTGAAGTCTGGAGTGTGAAGCAGAAGAAGCAAAAGAAGGAGAAGGAGAAGGTGAAGTCTGGAGGGTGAATCAGAAGAAGTAGAATAAGGAGAAGGAGAAGGTGAAGTCTGGAGGGTGAAGCAGAAGAAGTAGAAGAAGGAGAAGGAGAAGGTGAAGTCTGGAGGGTGAATCAGAAGAAGTAGAAGAAGGAGAAGGAGAAGGTGAAGTCAGGAGGGTGAATCAGAAGAAGCAGAAGAAGGAGAAGGAGAAGGTGAAGTCTGGAGGGTGAATCAGACGAATCAGAAGAAGGAGAAGGAGAAGGTGAAGTCTGGAGGGTGAATCAGAAGAAGCAGAAGAAAGAGAAGGAGAAGGTGAAGTCTGGAGGGTGAATCAGAAGAAGCAGAAGAAGGAGAAGGAGAAGGTGAAGTCAGGAGGGTGAATCAGAAGAAGCAGAAGAAGGAGAAGGAGAAGGTGAAGTTAGGAGGGTGAATCAGAAGAAGCAGAAGAAGGAGAAGGAGCAGGTGATGTCAGGGGGATGAAGCAGAAGAAGTAGAAGAAGGAGAAGGAGAAGGTGAAGTCAGGACGGTGAAGCAGAAGAAGCAGAAGAAGGAGAAGGAGAAGGTGAAGTCTGGAGGGTGAATCAGAAGAAGTAGAAGAAGGAGAAGGAGAAGGTCAAGTCTGGAGGGTGAATCAGAAGAAGTAGAATAAGGAGAAGGAGAAGGTGAAGTCTGGAGGGTGAAGCAGAAGAAGTAGAAGAAGGAGAAGGAGAAGGTGAAGTCAGGAGGGTGAATCAGAAGAAGTAGAAGAAGGAGAAGGAGAAGGTGAAGTCAGGAGGGTGAATCAGTAGAAGCAGAAGAAGGAGAAGGAGAAGGTGAAGTCTGGAGGGTGAATCAGAAGAATCAGAAGAAGGAGAAGGAGAAGGTGAAGTCTGGAGGGTGAATCAGAAGAAGCAGAAGAAAGAGAAGGAGAAGGTGAAGTCTGGAGGGTGAATCAGAAGAAGTAGAAGAAGGAGAAGGAGAAGGTGAAATCTGGAGTGTGAATCAGAAGAAGCAGAAGAAGGAGAAGGAGAAGGTGAAGTCTAGAGGGTGAATCAGAAGAAGCAGAATAAGGAGAAGGAGAAGGTGAAGTCTGGAGGGTGAATCAGAAGAAGCAGAAGAAGGAGAAGGAGAAGGTGAAGTCTGGAGGGTGAATCAGAAGAATCAGAAGAAGGAGAAGGAGAAGGTGAAGTCTGGAGGGTGAATCAGAAGAAGCAGAGGAAGGAGAAGGAGAAGGTGAAGTCTAGAGGGTGAATCAGAAGAAGCAGAATAAGGAGAAGGAGAAGGTGAAGTCTGGAGGGTGAATCAGAAGAAGCAGAAGAAGGAGAAGGAGAAGGTGAAGTCTGGAGGGTGAATCAGAAGAATCAGAAGAAGGAGAAGGAGAAGGTGAAGTCTGGAGGGTGAATCAGAAGAAGCAGAGGAAGGAGAAGGAGAAGGTGAAGTCTGGAGGGTGAATCAGAAGAAGCAGAATAAGGAGAAGGAGAAGGTGAAGTCTGGAGGGTGAATCAGAAGAAGCAGAAGAAGGAGAAGGAGAAGGTGAAGTCTGGAGGGTGAATCAGAAGAAGCAGAAGAAGGAGAAGGAGAAGATGAAGTCTGGAGGGTGAATCAGAAGAAGTAGAAGAAGGAGAAGGAGAAGGTGAAGTCTGGAGGGTGAAGCAGAAGAAGTAGAAGAAGGAGAAGGAGAAGGTGAAGTCAGGAGGGTGAATCAGAAGAAGTAGAAGAAGAAGAAGGAGAAGGTGAAGTCAGGAGGGTGAATCAGAAGAAGCAGAAGAAGGAGAAGGAGAAGGTGAAGTCTGGAGGGTGAATCAGAAGAATCAGAAGAAGGAGAAGTAGAAGGTGAAGTCTGGAGGGTGAATCAGAAGAAGCAGAAGAATGAGAAGGAGAAGGTGAAGTCTGGAGGGTGAAGCAGAAGAAACAGAAGAAGGAGAAGGAGAAGGTGAAGACTGGAGGGTGAATCAGAAGAAGTAGAAGAAGGAGAAGGAGAAGGTGAAGTCTGGAGGGTGAATCAGAAGAAGTAGAAGAAGGAGAAGGAGAAGGTGAAGTCTGGAGGGTGAATCAGAAGAAGCAGAAGAAGGAGAAGGAGAAGGAGAAGTCTGGAGGGTGAATCAGAAGAAGCAGAAGAAGGAGAAGGAGAAGGTGAAGTCTGGAGGGTGAAGCAGAAGAAGTAGAAGAAGGAGAAGGAGAAGGTGAAGTCAGGAGGGTGAATCAGATGAAGTAGAAGAAGGAGAAGGAGAAGGTGAAGTCAGGAGGGTGAATCAGAAGAAGCAGAAGAAGGAGAAGGAGAAGGTGAAGTCTGGAGGGTGAATCAGAAGAATCAGAAGAAGGAGAAGGAGAAGGTGAAGTCTGGAGGGTGAATCAGAAGAAGCCGAAGAAGGAGAAGGAGAAGGTGAAGTCTGGAGGGTGAATCAGAAGAAGCAGAAGAAGGAGAAGGAGAAGGTGAAGTCAGGAGGGTGAATCAGAAGAAGCAGAAGAAGGAGAAGGAGAAGGTGAAGTTAGGAGGGTGAATCAGAAGAAGCAGAAGAAGGAGAAGGAGCAGGTGATGTCAGCGGGATGAAGCAGAAGAAGTAGAAGAAGGAGAAGGAGAAGGTGAAGTCAGGACGGTGAAGCAGAAGAAGCAGAAGAAGGAGAAGGAGAATGTGAAGTCTGGAGGGTGAATCAGAATAAGTAGAATAAGGAGAAGGAGAAGTTCAAGTCTGGAGGGTGAATCAGAAGAAGTAGAAGAAGGAGAAGGAGAAGGTGAAGTCTGGAGGGTGAAGCAGAAGAAGTAGAAGAAGGAGAAGGAGAAGGTGAAGTCAGGAGGGTGAACCAGAAGAAGTAGAAGAAGGAGAAGGAGAAGGTGAAGTCAGGAGGGTGAATCAGAAGAAGCAGAAGAAGGAGAAGGAGAAGGTGAAGTCTGGAGGGTGAATCAGAAGAAGTAGAAGAAGGAGAAGGAGAAGGTGTTGTCTGGAGGGTGAATCAGAAGAAGTAGACGAAGGAGAAGGAGAAGGTGAAGTCTGGAGGGTGAATCAGAAGAAGCAGAAGAAGGAGAAGGAGAAGGTGAAGTCTGGAGGGTGAATCAGAAGAAGCAGAAGAAGGAGAAGGAGAAGGTGAAGTCTGGAGGGTGAATCAGAAGAAGCAGAATAAGGAGAAGGTGAAGTCTGGAGGGTGAATCAGAAGAAGCAGAAAAAGGAGAAGGAGAAGGTGAAGTCTGAAGGGTGAATCAGAAGAAGTAGAAGAAGGAGAAGGAGAAGGTGAAGTCTGGAGGGTGAAGCAGAAGAAGTAGAAGAAGGAGAAGGAGAAGGTGAAGTCAGGAGGGTGAATCAGAAGAAGTAGAAGAAGGAGAAGGAGAAGGTGAAGTCAGGAGGGTGAATCAGAAGAAGCAGAAGAAGGAGAAGGAGAAGGTGAAGTCTGGAGGGTGAATCAGAAGAATCAGAAGAAGGAGAAGGAGAAGGTGAAGTCTGGAGGGTGAATCAGAAGAAGCAGAAGAAAGAGAAGGAGAAGGTGAAGTCTGGAGGGTGAAGCAGAAGAAACAGAAGAAGGAGAAGGAGAAGGTGAAGACTGGAGGGTGAATCAGAAGAAGTAGAAGAAGGAGAAGGAGAAGGTGAAGTCTGGAGGGTGAATCAGAAGAAGTAGAAGAAGGAGAATGAGAAGGTGATGTCTGGAGGGTGAATCAGAAGAAGCAGAAGAAGGAGAAGGAGAAGGTGAAGTCTGGAGGGTGAATCAGAAGAAGCAGAAGAAGGAGAAGGAGAAGATGAAGTCTGGAGGGTGAATCAGAAGAAGTAGAAGAAGGAGAAGGAGAAGGTGAGGTCTGGAGGGTGAATCAGAAGAAGCAGAAGAAGGAGAAGGAGAAGGTGAAGTCTGGAGGGTGAATCAGAAGAAGCAGAAGAAGTAGAAGGAGAAGGTGAAGTCTGGAGGGTGAATCAGAAGAAGCAGAAGAAGGAGAAGGAGAAGGTGAAGTCAGGAGGGTGAATCAGAAGAAGCAGAAGAAGGAGAAGGAGAAGGTGAAGTTAGGAGGGTTAATCAGAAGAAGCAGAAGAAGGAGAAGGAGCAGGTGATGTCAGGGGGATGAAGCAGAAGAAGGAGAAGGAGAAGGTGAAGTCCGGCCGGTGAAGCAGAAGAAGCAGAAGAAGGAGAAGGAGAAGGTGAAGTCTGGAGGGTGAATCAGAAGAAGTAGAAGAAGGAGAAGGAGAAGGTCAAGTCTGGAGGGTGAATCAGAAGAAGTAGAAGAAGGAGAAGGAGAAGGTGAATTCTGGAGGGTGAAGCAGAAGAAGTAGAAGAAGGAGAAGGAGAAGGTGAAGTCAGGAGGGTGAATCAGAAGAAGTAGAAGAAGGAGAAGGAGAAGGTGAAGTCAGGAGGGTGAATCAGAAGAAGCAGAAGAAGGAGAAGAAGAAGGTGAAGTCTGGAGGGTGAATCAGAAGAATCAGAAGAAGGAGAAGGAGAAGGTGAAGTCTGGAGGGTGAATCAGAAGAAGCAGAAGAAAGAGAAGGAGAAGGTGAAGTCTGGAGGGTGAATCAGAAGAAGTAGAAGAAGGAGTAGGAGAAGGTGAAGTCTGGAGTGTGAATCAGAAGAAGCAGAAGAAGGAGAAGGAGAAGGTGAAGTCTGGAGGGTGAATCAGAAGAAGCAGAAGAAGAAGAAGGAGAAGGTGAAGTCTGGAGGGTGAATCAGAAGAAGCAGAAGAAGGAGAAGGAGAAGGTGAAGTCTGGAGGGTGAATCAGAAGAAGTAGAAGAAGGAGAAGGAGAAGGTGAAGTCTGGAGGGTGAAGCAGAAGAAGTAGAAGAAGGAGAAGGAGAAGGTGAAGTCAGGAGGGTGAATCAGAAGAAGTAGAAGTAGGAGAAGGAGAAGGTGAAGTCAGGAGGGTGAATCAGAAGAAGCAGAAGAAGGAGAAGGAGAAGGTGAAGTCTGGAGGGTGAATCAGAAGAATCAGAAGAAGGAGAAGGAGAAGGTGAAGTCTGGAGGGTGAATCAGAAGAAGCAGAGGAAGGAGAAGGAGAAGGTGAAGTCTGGAGGGTGAATCAGAAGAAGCAGAATAAGGAGAAGGAGAAGGTGAAGTCTGGAGGGTAAATCAGAAGAAGCAGAATAAGGAGAAGGAGAAGGTGAAGTCTGGAGGGTGAATCAGAAGAAGCAGAAGAAGGAGAAGGAGAAGATGAAGTCTGGAGGGTGAATCAGAAGAAGTAGAAGAAGGAGAAGGAGAAGGTGAAGTCTGGAGGTTGAAGCAGAAGAAGTAGAAGAAGGAGAAGGAGAAGGTGAAGTCAGGAGGGTGAATTAGAAGAAGCAAAAGAAGGAGAAGGAGAAGGTGAAGTCTGGAGGGTGAATCAGAAGAATCAGAAGAAGGAGAAGGAGAAGGTGAAGTCTGGAGGGTGAATCAGAAGAAGCAGAAGAAAGAGAAGGAGAAGGTGAAGTCTGGAGGGTGAAGCAGAAGAAACAGAAGAAGGAGAAGGAGAAGGTGAAGACTGGAGGGTGAATCAGAAGAAGTAGAAGAAGGAGAAGGAGAAGGTGAAGTCTGGAGGGTGAATCAGAAGAAGTAGAAGAAGGAGAAGGAGAAGGTGAAGTCTGGAGGGTGAATCAGAAGAAGCAGAAGAAGGAGAAGGAGAAGGTGAAGTCTGGAGGGTGAATCAGAAGAAGCAGAAGAAGGAGAAGGAGAAGATGAAGTCTGGAGTGTGAATCAGAAGAAGTAGAAGAAGGAGAAGGAGAAGGTGAAGTCTGGAGGGTGAATCAGAAGTAGTAGAAGAAGGAGAAGGAGAAGGTGAAGTCTGGACGGTGAATCAGAAGAAACAGAAGAAGGAGAAGGAGAAGGTGAAGTCTGGAGGGTGAATCAGAAGAAGGAGAAGAAGGAGAAGGAGAAGGTGTAGTCTGGAGGGTGAATCAGAAGAAGTAGACGAAGGAGAAGGAGAAGGAGAAGTCTGGAGGGTGAATCAGAAGAAGTAGAAGAAGGAGAAGGAGAAGGTGAAGTCAGGACGGTGAAGCAGAAGAAGCAGAAGAAGGAGAAGGAGAAGGTGATGTCTGGAGGGTGAATCAGAATAAGTAGAAGAAGGAGAAGGAGAAGGTCAAGTCTGGAGGGTGAATCAGAAGAAGTAGAAGAAGGAGAAGGAGAAGGTGAAGTCTGGAGGGTGAAGCAGAAGAAGTAGAAGAAGGAGAAGGAGAAGGTGAAGTCAGGAGGGTGAATCAGAAGAAGTAGAAGAAGAAGAAGGAGAAGGTGGAGTCAGGAGGGTGAATCAGAAGAAGCAGAAGAAGGAGAAGGAGAAGGTGAAGTCTGGAGGGTGAATCAGAAGAAGTAGAAGAAGGAGAAGGAGAAGGTGAAGTCTGGAGGGTGAATCAGAAGTAGTAGAAGAAGGAGAAGGAGAAGGTGAAGTCTGGACGGTGAATCAGAAGAAACAGAAGAAGGAGAAGGAGAAGGTGAAGTCTGGAGGGTGAATCAGAAGAAGTAGAAGAAGGAGAAGGAGAAGGTGTAGTCTGGAGGGTGAATCAGAAGAAGTAGACGAAGGAGAAGGAGAAGGTGAAGTCTGGAGGGTGAATCAGAAGAAGCAAAAGAAGGAGAAGGAGAAGGTGAAGTCTGGAGGGTGAATCAGAAGAAGTAGAAGAAGGAGAAGGAGAAGGTGAAGTCTGGAGGGTGAATCAGAAGAAGCAGAAGAAGGAGAAGGAGAAGGTGAAGTCTGGAGGGTGAATCAGAAGAAGCAGAAGAAGGAGAAGGAGAAGGTGAAGTCTGGAGGGTGAATCAGAAGAAGCAGAAGAAGGAGAAGGAGAAGGTGAAGTCTGGAGGGTGAATCAGAAGAAGCAGAAGAAGTAGAAGGAGAAGGTGAAGTCTGGAGGGTGAATCAGAAGAAGTAGAAGAAGGAGAAGGAGAAGGTGAAGTCAGGAGGGTGAATCAGAAGAAGCAGAAGAAGGAGAAGGAGAAGGTGAAGTCTGGAGGGTGAATCAGAAGAATCAGAAGAAGGAGAAGGAGAAGGTGAAGTCTGGAGGGTGAATCAGAAGAAGCAGAAGAAAGAGAAGGAGAAGGTGAAGTCTGGAGGGTGAATCAGAAGAAGTAGAAGAAGGAGAAGGAGAAGGTGAAGTCTGGAGTGTGAATCAGAAGAAGCAGAAGAAGGAGAAGGAGAAGGTGAAGTCTAGAGGGTGAATCAGAAGAAGCAGAATAAGGAGAAGGAGAAGGTGAAGTCTGGAGGGTGAATCAGAAGAAGCAGAAGAAAGAGAAGGAGAAGGTGAAGTCTGGAGGGTGAATCAGAAGAAGTAGAAGAAGGAGAAGGAGAAGGTGAAGTCAGGAGGGTGAATCAGAAGAAGTAGAAGAAGGAGAAGGAGAAGGTGAAGTCAGGAGGGTGAATCAGAAGAAGCAGAAGAAGGAGAAGGAGAAGGTGAAGTCTGGAGGGTGAATCAGAAGAATCAGAAGAAGGAGAAGGAGAAGGTGAAGTCTGGAGGGTGAATCAGAAGAAGTAGAAGAAGGAGAAGGAGAAGGTGAAGTCTGGAGGGTGAAGCAGAACTAGTAGAAGAAGGAGAAGTAGAAGGTGAAGTCAGGAGGGTGAATCAGAAGAAGTAGAAGAAGGAGAAGGAGAAGGTGAAGTCAGGAGGGTGAATCAGAAGAAGCAGAAGAAGGAGAAGGAGAAGGTGAAGTCTGGAGGGTGAATCAGAAGAATCAGAAGAAGGAGAAGGAGAAGGTGAAGTCTGGAGGGTGAATCAGAAGAAGCAGAAGAAAGAGAAGGAGAAGGTGAAGTCTGGAGGGTGAATCAGAAGAAGCAGAAGAAGGAGAAGGAGAAGGTGAAGTCTGGAGGGAGAAGCAGAAGAAGTAGAAGAAGGAGAAGGAGAAGGTGAAGTCTGGAGGGTGAATCAGAAGAAGTAGAAGAAGGAGAAGGAGAAGGTGAAGTCTGGAGGGTGAATCAGAAGAAGTAGTAGAAGGAGAAGGAGAAGGTGAAGTCTGGAGGGTGAATCAGAAGAAACAGAAGAAGGAGAAGGAGAAGGTGAAGTCTGGAGGGTGAATCAGAAGAAGTAGAAGAAGGAGAAGGAGAAGGTGTAGTCTGGAGGGTGAATCAGAAGAAGTAGACGAAGGAGAAGGAGAAGGTGAAGTCTGGAGGGTGAACCAGAAGAAGCAGAAGAAGGAGAAGGAGAAGGTGAAGTCTGGAGGGTGAATCAGAAGAAGCAGAAGAAGGAGAAGGAGAAGGTGAAGTCTGGAGGGTGAAACAGAAGAAGCAGAATAAGGAGAAGGAGAAGGTGAAGTCAGGAGGGTGAATCAGAAGAAGCAGAAGAAGGAGAAGGAGAAGGTGAAGTAAGGAGGGTGAATCAGAAGAAGTAGAAGAAGGAGAAGGAGAAGGTGAAGTCTGGAGGGTGAAGCAGAAGAAGTAGAAGAAGGAGAAGGAGAAGGTGAAGTCAGGAGGGTGAATCAGAAGAAGTAGAAGAAGGAGAAGGAGAAGGTGAAGTCAGGAGGGTGAATCAGAAGAAGCAGAAGAAGGAGAAGGAGAAGGTGAAGTCTGGAGGGTGAATCAGAAGAATCAGAAGAAGGAGAAGGAGAAGGTGAAGTCTGGAGGGTGAATCAGAAGAAGCAGAAGAAAGAGAAGGAGAAGGTGAAGTCTGGAGGGTGAATCAGAAGAAGCAGAAGAAGGAGAAGGAGAAGGTGAAGTCAGGAGGGTGAATCAGAAGAAGCAGAAGAAGGAGAAGGAGAAGGTGAAGTTAGGAGGGTGAATCAGAAGAAGCAGAAGAAGGAGAAGGAGCAGGTGATGTCAGGGGGATGAAGCAGAAGAAGTAGAAGAAGGAGAAGGAGAAGGTGAAGTCAGGACGGTGAAGCAGAAGAAGCAGAAGAAGGAGAAGGGGAAGGTGAAGTCTGGAGGGTGAATCAGAAGAAGTAGAAGAAGGAGAAGGAGAAGGTCAAGTCTGGAGGGTGAATCAGGAGAAGTAGAATAAGGAGAAGGAGAAGGTGAAGTCTGGAGGGTGAAGCAGAAGAAGTAGAAGAAGGAGAAGGAGAAGGTGAAGTCAGGAGGGTGAATCAGAAGAAGTAGAAGAAGGAGAAGGAGAAGGTTAAGTCAGGAGGGTGAATCAGAAGAAGCAGAAGAAGGAGAAGGAGAAGGTGAAGTCTGGAGGGTGAATCAGAAGAATCAGAAGAAGGAGAAGGAGAAGGTGAAGTCTGGAGGGTGAATCAGAAGAAGCAGAAGAAAGAGAAGGAGAAGGTTAAGTCTGGAGGGTGAATCAGAAGAAGTAGAAGAAGGAGAAGGAGAAGGTGAAGTCTGGAGTGTGAATCAGAAGAAGCAGAAGAAGGAGAAGGAGAAGGTGAAGTCTAGAGGGTGAATCAGAAGAAGCAGAATAAGGAGAAGGAGAAGGTGAAGTCTGGAGGGTGAATCAGAAGAAGCAGAAGAAAGAGAAGGAGAAGGTGAAGTCTGGAGGGTGAATCAGAAGAAGTAGAAGAAGGAGAAGGAGAAGGTGAAGTCAGGAGGGTGAATCAGAAGAAGTAGAAGAAGGAGAAGGAGAAGGTGAAGTCAGGAGGGTGAATCAGAAGAAGCAGAAGAAGGAGAAGGAGAAGGTGAAGTCTGGAGGGTGAATCAGAAGAATCAGAAGAAGGAGAAGGTGAAGTCTATAGGGTGAATCAGAAGAAGCAGAGGAAGGAGAAGGAGAAGGTGAAGTCTGGAGGGTGAATCAGAAGAAGCAGAATAAGGAGAAGGAGAAGGTGAAGTCTGGAGGGTGAATCAGAAGAAGCAGAATAAGGAGAAGGAGAAGGTGAAGTCTGGAGGGTGAGTCAGAAGAAGCAGAAGAAGGAGAAGGAGAAGATGAAGTCTGGAGGGTGAATCAGAAGAAGTAGAAGAAGGAGAAGGAGAAGGTGAAGTCTGGAGGGTGAAGCAGAAGAAGTAGAAGAAGGAGAAGGAGAAGGTGAAGTCAGGATGGTGAATCAGAAGAAGTAGAAGAAGAAGAAGGAGAAGGTGAAGTCAGGAGGGTGAATCAGAAGAAGCAGAAGAAGGAGAAGGAGAAGGTGAAGTCTGGAGGGTGAATCAGAAGAATCAGAAGAAGGAGAAGTAGAAGGTGAAGTCTGGAGGGTGAATCAGAAGAAGTAGAAGAAGGAGAAGGAGAAGGTGAAGTCTGGAGGGTGAATCAGAAGAAGTAGAAGAAGGAGAAGGAGAAGGTGAAGTCTGTAGGGTGAATCAGAAGAAGCAGAAGAAGGAGAAGGAGAAGGAGAAGTCTGGAGGGTGAATCAGAAGAAGCAGAAGAAGGAGAAGGAGAAGGTGAAGTCTGGAGGGTGAAGCAGAAGAAGTAGAAGAAGGAGAAGGAGAAGGTGAAGTCAGGAGGGTGAATCAGAAGAAGTAGAAGAAGGAGAAGGAGAAGGTGAAGTCAGGAGGGTGAATCAGAAGAAGCAGAAGAAGGAGAAGGAGAAGGTGAAGTCTGGAGGGTGAATCAGAAGAATCAGAAGAAGGAGAAGGAGAAGGTGAAGTCTGGAGGGTGAATCAGAAGAAGCCGAAGAAGGAGAAGGAGAAGGTGAAGTCTGGAGGGTGAATCGGAAGAAGCAGAAGAAGGAGAAGGAGAAGGTGAAGTCAGGAGGGTGAATCAGAAGAAGCAGAAGAAGGAGAAGGAGAAGGTGAAGTCTGGAGGGTGAATCAGAAGAAGTAGAAGAAGGAGAAGGAGAAGGTGAAGTCAGGAGGGTGAATCAGAAGAAGCAGAAGAAGGAGAAGGAGAAGGTGAAGTCTGGAGGGTGAATCAGAAGAATCAGAAGAAGGAGAAGGAGAAGGTGAAGTCTGGAGGGTGAATCAGAAGAAGCCGAAGAAGGAGAAGGAGAAGGTGAAGTCTGGAGGGTGAATCGGAAGAAGCAGAAGAAGGAGAAGGAGAAGGTGAAGTCAGGAGGGTGAATCAGAAGAAGCAGAAGAAGGAGAAGGAGAAGGTGAAGTTAGGAGGGTGAATCAGAAGAAGCAGAAGAAGGAGAAGGAGCAGGTGATGTCAGCGGGATGAAGCAGAAGAAGTAGAAGAAGGAGAAGGAGAAGGTGAAGTCAGGACGGTGAAGCAGAAGAAGCAGAAGAAGGAGAAGGAGAATGTGAAGTCAGGAGGGTGAATCAGAAGAAGTAGAAGAAGGAGAAGGAGAAGGTGAAGTCAGGAGGGTGAATCAGAAGAAGCAGAAGAAGGAGAAGGAGAAGGTGAAGTCTGGAGGGTGAATCAGAAGAAGCAGAAGAAGGAGAAGGAGAAGGTGAAGTCTGGAGGGTGAATCAGAAGAAGCAGAAGAAGGAGAAGGAGAAGATGAAGTCTGGAGGGTGAATCAGAAGAAGTAGAAGAAGGAGAAGGAGAAGGTGAAGTCTGGAGGGTGAAGCAGAAGAAGTAGAAGAAGGAGAAGGAGAAGGTGAAGTCAGGATGGTGAATCAGAAGAAGTAGAAGAAGAAGAAGGAGAAGGTGAAGTCAGGAGGGTGAATCAGAAGAAGCAGAAGAAGGAGAAGGAGAAGGTGAAGTCTGGAGGGTGAATCAGAAGAATCAGAAGAAGGAGAAGTAGAAGGTGAAGTCTGGAGGGTGAATCAGAAGAAGCAGAAGAAAGAGAAGGAGAAGGTGAAGTCTGGAGAGTGAAGCAGAAGAAACAGAAGAAGGAGAAGGAGAAGGTGAAGACTGGAGGGTGAATCAGAAGAAGTAGAAGAAGGAGAAGGAGAAGGTGAAGTCTGGAGGGTGAATCAGAAGAAGTAGAAGAAGGAGAAGGAGAAGGTGAAGTCTGGAGGGTGAATCAGAAGAAGCAGAAGAAGGAGAAGGAGAAGGAGAAGTCTGGAGGGTGAATCAGAAGAAGCAGAAGAAGGAGAAGGAGAAGGTGAAGTCTGGAGGGTGAAGCAGAAGAAGTAGAAGAAGGAGAAGGAGAAGGTGAAGTCAGGAGGGTGAATCAGAAGAAGTAGAAGAAGGAGAAGGAGCAGGTGAAGTCAGGTGGGTGAATCAGAAGAAGCAGAAGAAGGAGAAGGAGAAGGTGAAGTCTGGAGGGTGAATCAGAAGAATCAGAAGAAGGAGAAGGAGAAGGTGAAGTCTGGAGGGTGAATCAGAAGAAGCCGAAGAAGGAGAAGGAGAAGGTGAAGTCTGGAGGGTGAATCGGAAGAAGCAGAAGAAGGAGAAGGAGAAGGTGAAGTCAGGAGGGTGAATCAGAAGAAGCAGAAGAAGGAGAAGGAGAAGGTGAAGTTAGGAGGGTGAATCAGAAGAAGCAGAAGAAGGAGAAGGAGCAGGTGATGTCAGCGGGATGAAGCAGAAGAAGTAGAAGAAGGAGAAGGAGAAGGTGAAGTCAGGACGGTGAAGCAGAAGAAGCAGAAGAAGGAGAAGGAGAATGTGAAGTCAGGAGGGTGAATCAGAAGAAGTAGAAGAAGGAGAAGGAGAAGGTGAAGTCAGGAGGGTGAATCAGAAGAAGCAGAAGAAGGAGAAGGAGAAGGTGAAGTCTGGAGGGTGAATCAGAAGAAGCAGAAGAAGGAGAAGGAGAAGGTGAAGTCTGGAGGGTGAATCAGAAGAAGTAGAAGAAGGAGAAGGAGAAGGTGAAGTCTGGGGGGTGAAGCAGAAGAAGTAGAAGAAGGAGAAGGAGAAGGTGAAGTCAGGAGGGTGAATCAGAAGAAGTAGAAGAAGGAGAAGGAGAAGGTGAAGTCAGGAGGGTGAATCAGAAGACGCAGAAGAAGGAGAAGGAGAAGGTGAAGTCTGGAGGGTGAATCAGAAGAAGCAGAAGAAGGAGAAGGAGAAGATGAAGTCTGGAGGGTGAATCAGAAGAAGTAGAAGAAGGAGAAGGAGAAGGTGAAGTCTGGAGGGTGAAGCAGAAGAAGTAGAAGAAGGAGAAGGAGAAGGTGAAGTCAGGATGGTGAATCAGAAGAAGTAGAAGAAGAAGAAGGAGAAGGTGAAGTCAGGAGGGTGAATCAGAAGAAGCAGAAGAAGGAGAAGGAGAAGGTGAAGTCTGGAGGGTGAATCAGAAGAATCAGAAGAAGGAGAAGTAGAAGGTGAAGTCTGGAGGGTGAATCAGAAGAAGCAGAAGAAAGAGAAGGAGAAGGTGAAGTCTGGAGAGTGAAGCAGAAGAAACAGAAGAAGGAGAAGGAGAAGGTGAAGACTGGAGGGTGAATCAGAAGAAGTAGAAGAAGGAGAAGGAGAAGGTGAAGTCTGGAGGGTGAATCAGAAGAAGTAGAAGAAGGAGAAGGAGAAGGTGAAGTCTGGAGGGTGAATCAGAAGAAGCAGAAGAAGGAGAAGGAGAAGGAGAAGTCTGGAGGGTGAATCAGAAGAAGCAGAAGAAGGAGAAGGAGAAGGTGAAGTCTGGAGGGTGAAGCAGAAGAAGTAGAAGAAGGAGAAGGAGAAGGTGAAGTCAGGAGGGTGAATCAGAAGAAGTAGAAGAAGGAGAAGGAGAAGGTGAAGTCTGGAGGGTGAATCGGAAGAAGCAGAAGAAGGAGAAGGAGAAGGTGAAGTCAGGAGGGTGAATCAGAAGAAGCAGAAGAAGGAGAAGGAGAAGGTGAAGTCTGGAGGGTGAATCAGAAGAAGTAGAAGAAGGAGAAGGAGAAGGTGAAGTCAGGAGGGTGAATCAGAAGAAGCAGAAGAAGGAGAAGGAGAAGGTGAAGTCTGGAGGGTGAATCAGAAGAATCAGAAGAAGGAGAAGGAGAAGGTGAAGTCTGGAGGGTGAATCAGAAGAAGCCGAAGAAGGAGAAGGAGAAGGTGAAGTCTGGAGGGTGAATCGGAAGAAGCAGAAGAAGGAGAAGGAGAAGGTGAAGTCAGGAGGGTGAATCAGAAGAAGCAGAAGAAGGAGAAGGAGAAGGTGAAGTTAGGAGGGTGAATCAGAAGAAGCAGAAGAAGGAGAAGGAGCAGGTGATGTCAGCGGGATGAAGCAGAAGAAGTAGAAGAAGGAGAAGGAGAAGGTGAAGTCAGGACGGTGAAGCAGAAGAAGCAGAAGAAGGAGAAGGAGAATGTGAAGTCAGGAGGGTGAATCAGAAGAAGTAGAAGAAGGAGAAGGAGAAGGTGAAGTCAGGAGGGTGAATCAGAAGAAGCAGAAGAAGGAGAAGGAGAAGGTGAAGTCTGGAGGGTGAATCAGAAGAAGCAGAAGAAGGAGAAGGAGAAGGTGAAGTCTGGAGGGTGAATCAGAAGAAGCAGAAGAAGGAGAAGGAGAAGATGAAGTCTGGAGGGTGAATCAGAAGAAGTAGAAGAAGGAGAAGGAGAAGGTGAAGTCTGGAGGGTGAAGCAGAAGAAGTAGAAGAAGGAGAAGGAGAAGGTGAAGTCAGGATGGTGAATCAGAAGAAGTAGAAGAAGAAGAAGGAGAAGGTGAAGTCAGGAGGGTGAATCAGAAGAAGCAGAAGAAGGAGAAGGAGAAGGTGAAGTCTGGAGGGTGAATCAGAAGAATCAGAAGAAGGAGAAGTAGAAGGTGAAGTCTGGAGGGTGAATCAGAAGAAGCAGAAGAAAGAGAAGGAGAAGGTGAAGTCTGGAGAGTGAAGCAGAAGAAACAGAAGAAGGAGAAGGAGAAGGTGAAGACTGGAGGGTGAATCAGAAGAAGTAGAAGAAGGAGAAGGAGAAGGTGAAGTCTGGAGGGTGAATCAGAAGAAGTAGAAGAAGGAGAAGGAGAAGGTGAAGTCTGGAGGGTGAATCAGAAGAAGCAGAAGAAGGAGAAGGAGAAGGAGAAGTCTGGAGGGTGAATCAGAAGAAGCAGAAGAAGGAGAAGGAGAAGGTGAAGTCTGGAGGGTGAAGCAGAAGAAGTAGAAGAAGGAGAAGGAGAAGGTGAAGTCAGGAGGGTGAATCAGAAGAAGTAGAAGAAGGAGAAGGAGCAGGTGAAGTCAGGTGGGTGAATCAGAAGAAGCAGAAGAAGGAGAAGGAGAAGGTGAAGTCTGGAGGGTGAATCAGAAGAATCAGAAGAAGGAGAAGGAGAAGGTGAAGTCTGGAGGGTGAATCAGAAGAAGCCGAAGAAGGAGAAGGAGAAGGTGAAGTCTGGAGGGTGAATCGGAAGAAGCAGAAGAAGGAGAAGGAGAAGGTGAAGTCAGGAGGGTGAATCAGAAGAAGCAGAAGAAGGAGAAGGAGAAGGTGAAGTTAGGAGGGTGAATCAGAAGAAGCAGAAGAAGGAGAAGGAGCAGGTGATGTCAGCGGGATGAAGCAGAAGAAGTAGAAGAAGGAGAAGGAGAAGGTGAAGTCAGGACGGTGAAGCAGAAGAAGCAGAAGAAGGAGAAGGAGAATGTGAAGTCAGGAGGGTGAATCAGAAGAAGTAGAAGAAGGAGAAGGAGAAGGTGAAGTCAGGAGGGTGAATCAGAAGAAGCAGAAGAAGGAGAAGGAGAAGGTGAAGTCTGGAGGGTGAATCAGAAGAAGCAGAAGAAGGAGAAGGAGAAGGTGAAGTCTGGAGGGTGAATCAGAAGAAGTAGAAGAAGGAGAAGGAGAAGGTGAAGTCTGGGGGGTGAAGCAGAAGAAGTAGAAGAAGGAGAAGGAGAAGGTGAAGTCAGGAGGGTGAATCAGAAGAAGTAGAAGAAGGAGAAGGAGAAGGTGAAGTCAGGAGGGTGAATCAGAAGACGCAGAAGAAGGAGAAGGAGAAGGTGAAGTCTGGAGGGTGAATCAGAAGAAGCAGAAGAAGGAGAAGGAGAAGATGAAGTCTGGAGGGTGAATCAGAAGAAGTAGAAGAAGGAGAAGGAGAAGGTGAAGTCTGGAGGGTGAAGCAGAAGAAGTAGAAGAAGGAGAAGGAGAAGGTGAAGTCAGGATGGTGAATCAGAAGAAGTAGAAGAAGAAGAAGGAGAAGGTGAAGTCAGGAGGGTGAATCAGAAGAAGCAGAAGAAGGAGAAGGAGAAGGTGAAGTCTGGAGGGTGAATCAGAAGAATCAGAAGAAGGAGAAGTAGAAGGTGAAGTCTGGAGGGTGAATCAGAAGAAGCAGAAGAAAGAGAAGGAGAAGGTGAAGTCTGGAGAGTGAAGCAGAAGAAACAGAAGAAGGAGAAGGAGAAGGTGAAGACTGGAGGGTGAATCAGAAGAAGTAGAAGAAGGAGAAGGAGAAGGTGAAGTCTGGAGGGTGAATCAGAAGAAGTAGAAGAAGGAGAAGGAGAAGGTGAAGTCTGGAGGGTGAATCAGAAGAAGCAGAAGAAGGAGAAGGAGAAGGAGAAGTCTGGAGGGTGAATCAGAAGAAGCAGAAGAAGGAGAAGGAGAAGGTGAAGTCTGGAGGGTGAAGCAGAAGAAGTAGAAGAAGGAGAAGGAGAAGGTGAAGTCAGGAGGGTGAATCAGAAGAAGTAGAAGAAGGAGAAGGAGCAGGTGAAGTCAGGTGGGTGAATCAGAAGAAGCAGAAGAAGGAGAAGGAGAAGGTGAAGTCTGGAGGGTGAATCAGAAGAATCAGAAGAAGGAGAAGGAGAAGGTGAAGTCTGGAGGGTGAATCAGAAGAAGCCGAAGAAGGAGAAGGAGAAGGTGAAGTCTGGAGGGTGAATCGGAAGAAGCAGAAGAAGGAGAAGGAGAAGGTGAAGTCAGGAGGGTGAATCAGAAGAAGCAGAAGAAGGAGAAGGAGAAGGTGAAGTTAGGAGGGTGAATCAGAAGAAGCAGAAGAAGGAGAAGGAGCAGGTGATGTCAGCGGGATGAAGCAGAAGAAGTAGAAGAAGGAGAAGGAGAAGGTGAAGTCAGGACGGTGAAGCAGAAGAAGCAGAAGAAGGAGAAGGAGAATGTGAAGTCAGGAGGGTGAATCAGAAGAAGTAGAAGAAGGAGAAGGAGAAGGTGAAGTCAGGAGGGTGAATCAGAAGAAGCAGAAGAAGGAGAAGGAGAAGGTGAAGTCTGGAGGGTGAATCAGAAGAAGCAGAAGAAGGAGAAGGAGAAGGTGAAGTCTGGAGGGTGAATCAGAAGAAGTAGAAGAAGGAGAAGGAGAAGGTGAAGTCTGGGGGGTGAAGCAGAAGAAGTAGAAGAAGGAGAAGGAGAAGGTGAAGTCAGGAGGGTGAATCAGAAGAAGTAGAAGAAGGAGAAGGAGAAGGTGAAGTCAGGAGGGTGAATCAGAAGACGCAGAAGAAGGAGAAGGAGAAGGTGAAGTCTGGAGGGTGAATCAGAAGAATCAGAAGAAGGAGAAGGAGAAGGTGAAGTCTGGAGGGTGAATCAGAAGAAGCAGAGGAAGGAGAAGGAGAAGGTGAAGTCTGGAGGGTGAATCAGAAGAAGCAGAATAAGGAGAAGGAGAAGGTGAAGTCTGGAGGGTGAATCAGAAGAAGCAGAATAAGGAGAAGGAGAAGGTGAAGTCTGGAGGGTGAATCAGAAGAAGCAGAAGAAGGAGAAGGAGAAGATAAAGTCTGGAGGGTGAATCAGAAGAAGTAGAAGAAGGAGAAGGAGAAGGTGATGTCTGGAGGGTGAAGCAGAAGAAGTAGAAGAAGGAGAAGGAGAAGGTGAAGTCAGGAGGGTGTATCGGAAGAAGTAGAAGAAGAGGTAGGAGAAGGTGAAGTCAGGAGGGTGAATCAGAAGAAGCAGAAGAAGGAGAAGGAGAAGGTGAAGTCTGGAGGGTGAATCAGAAGAATCAGAAGAAGGAGAAGTAGAAGGTGAAGTCTGGAGGGTGAATCAGAAGATGCAGAAGAAAGAGAAGGAGAAGGTGAAGTCTGGAGGGTGAAGCAGAAGAAACAGAAGAAGGAGAAGGAGAAGGTGAAGACTGGAGGGTGAATCAGAAGAAGTAGAAGAAGGAGAAGGAGAAGGTGAAGTCTGGAGGGTGAATCAGAAGAAGCAGAAGAAGGAGAAGGAGAAGGTGAAGTCTGGAGGGTGAATCAGAAGAAGCAGAAGAAGGAGAAGGAGAAGATGAAGTCTGGAGGGTGAATCAGAAGAAGTAGAAGAAGGAGAAGGAGAAGGTGAAGTCTGGAGGGTGAATCAGAAGTAGTAGAAGAAGGAGAAGGAGAAGGTGAAGTCTGGACGGTGAATCAGAAGAAACAGAAGAAGGAGAAGGAGAAGGTGAAGTCTGGAGGGTGAATCAGAAGAAGTAGAAGAAGGAGAAGGAGAAGGTGTAGTCTGGAGGGTGAATCAGAAGAAGAAGACGAAGGAGAAGGAGAAGGTGAAGTCTGGAGGGTGAATCAGAAGAAGCAGAAGAAGGAGAAGGAGAAGGTGAAGTCTGGAGGGTGAATCAGAAGAAGCAGAAGAAGGAGAAGGAGAAGGTGAAGTCTGGAGGGTGAATCAGAAGAAGCAGAATAAGGAGAAGGAGAAGGTGAAGTCTGGAGGGTGAATCAGAAGAAGCAGAAAAAGGAGAAGGAGAAGGTGAAGTCTGAAGGGTGAATCAGAAGAAGTAGAAGAAGGAGAAGGAGAAGGTGAAGTCTGGAGGGTGAAGCAGAAGAAGTAGAAGAAGGAGAAGGAGAAGATGAAGTCAGGAGGGTGAATCATAAGAAGCAGAAGAAGGAGAAGGAGAAGGTGAAGTCTGGAGGGTGAATCAGAAGAAGTAGAAGAAGGAGAAGGAGAAGGTGAAGTCTGGGGGGTGAAGCAGAAGAAGTAGAAGAAGGAGAAGGAGAAGGTGAAGTCAGGAGGGTGAATCAGAAGAAGTAGAAGAAGGAGAAGGAGAAGGTGAAGTCAGGAGGGTGAATCAGAAGAAGCAGAAGAAGGAGAAGGAGAAGGTGAAGTCTGGAGGGTGAATCAGAAGAATCAGAAGAAGGAGAAGGAGAAGGTGAAGTCTGGAGGGTGAATCAGAAGAAGCAGAGGAAGGAGAAGGAGAAGGTGAAGTCTGGAGGGTGAATCAGAAGAAGCAGAATAAGGAGAAGGAGAAGGTGAAGTCTGGAGGGTGAATCAGAAGAAGCAGAATAAGGAGAAGGAGAAGGTGAAGTCTGGAGGGTGAATCAGAAGAAGCAGAAGAAGGAGAAGGAGAAGATAAAGTCTGGAGGGTGAATCAGAAGAAGTAGAAGAAGGAGAAGGAGAAGGTGAAGTCTGGAGGGTGAAGCAGAAGAAGTAGAAGAAGGAGAAGGAGAAGGTGAAGTCAGGAGGGTGTATCGGAAGAAGTAGAAGAAGAAGTAGGAGAAGGTGAAGTCAGGAGGGTGAATCAGAAGAAGCAGAAGAAGGAGAAGGAGAAGGTGAAGTCTGGAGGGTGAATCAGAAGAATCAGAAGAAGGAGAAGTAGAAGGTGAAGTCTGGAGGGTGAATCAGAAGATGCAGAAGAAAGAGAAGGAGAAGGTGAAGTCTGGAGGGTGAAGCAGAAGAAACAGAAGAAGGAGAAGTAGAAGGTGAAGACTGGAGGGTGAATCAGAAGAAGTAGAAGAAGGAGAAGGAGAAGGTGAAGTCTGGAGGGTGAATCAGAAGAAGCAGAAGAAGGAGAAGGAGAAGGTGAAGTCTGGAGGGTGAATCAGAAGAAGCAGAAGAAGGAGAAGGAGAAGATGAAGTCTGGAGGGTGAATCAGAAGAAGTAGAAGAAGGAGAAGGAGAAGGTGAAGTCTGGAGGGTGAATCAGAAGTAGTAGAAGAAGGAGAAGGAGAAGGTGAAGTCTGGACGGTGAATCAGAAGAAACAGAAGAAGGAGAAGGAGAAGGTGAAGTCTGGAGGGTGAATCAGAAGAAGTAGAAGAAGGAGAAGGAGAAGGTGTAGTCTGGAGGGTGAATCAGAAGAAGAAGACGAAGGAGAAGGAGAAGGTGAAGTCTGGAGGGTGAATCAGAAGAAGCAGAAGAAGGAGAAGGAGAAGGTGAAGTCTGGAGGGTGAATCAGAAGAAGCAGAAGAAGGAGAAGGAGAAGGTGAAGTCTGGAGGGTGAATCAGAAGAAGCAGAATAAGGAGAAGGAGAAGGTGAAGTCTGGAGGGTGAATCAGAAGAAGCAGAAAAAGGAGAAGGAGAAGGTGAAGTCTGAAGGGTGAATCAGAAGAAGTAGAAGAAGGAGAAGGAGAAGGTGAAGTCTGGAGGGTGAAGCAGAAGAAGTAGAAGAAGGAGAAGGAGAAGATGAAGTCAGGAGGGTGAATCATAAGAAGCAGAAGAAGGAGAAGGAGAAGGTGAAGTCTGGAGGGTGAATCAGAAGAAGTAGAAGAAGGAGAAGGAGAAGGTGAAGTCTGGGGGGTGAAGCAGAAGAAGTAGAAGAAGGAGAAGGAGAAGGTGAAGTCAGGAGGGTGAATCAGAAGAAGTAGAAGAAGGAGAAGGAGAAGGTGAAGTCAGGAGGGTGAATCAGAAGAAGCAGAAGAAGGAGAAGGAGAAGGTGAAGTCTGGAGGGTGAATCAGAAGAATCAGAAGAAGGAGAAGGAGAAGGTGAAGTCTGGAGGGTGAATCAGAAGAAGCAGAGGAAGGAGAAGGAGAAGGTGAAGTCTGGAGGGTGAATCAGAAGAAGCAGAATAAGGAGAAGGAGAAGGTGAAGTCTGGAGGGTGAATCAGAAGAAGCAGAATAAGGAGAAGGAGAAGGTGAAGTCTGGAGGGTGAATCAGAAGAAGCAGAAGAAGGAGAAGGAGAAGATAAAGTCTGGAGGGTGAATCAGAAGAAGTAGAAGAAGGAGAAGGAGAAGGTGAAGTCTGGAGGGTGAAGCAGAAGAAGTAGAAGAAGGAGAAGGAGAAGGTGAAGTCAGGAGGGTGTATCGGAAGAAGTAGAAGAAGAAGTAGGAGAAGGTGAAGTCAGGAGGGTGAATCAGAAGAAGCAGAAGAAGGAGAAGGAGAAGGTGAAGTCTGGAGGGTGAATCAGAAGAATCAGAAGAAGGAGAAGTAGAAGGTGAAGTCTGGATGGTGAATCAGAAGATGCAGAAGAAAGAGAAGGAGAAGGTGAAGTCTGGAGGGTGAAGCAGAAGAAACAGAAGAAGGAGAAGGAGAAGGTGAAGACTGGAGGGTGAATCAGAAGAAGTAGAACAAGGAGAAGGAGAAGGTGAAGTCTGGAGGGTGAATCAGAAGAAGCAGAAGAAGGAGAAGGAGAAGGTGAAGTCTGGAGGGTGAATCAGAAAAAGCAGAAGAAGGAGAAGGAGAAGATGAAGTCTGGAGGGTGAATCAGAAGAAGTAGAAGAAGGAGAAGGAGAAGGTGAAGTCTGGAGGGTGAATCAGAAGTAGTAGAAGAAGGAGAAGGAGAAGGTGAAGTCTGGACGGTGAATCAGAAGAAACAGAAGAAGGAGAAGGAGAAGGTGAAGTCTGGAGGGTGAATCAGAAGAAGTAGAAGAAGGAGAAGGAGAAGGTGTAGTCTGGAGGGTGAATCAGAAGAAGAAGACGAAGGAGAAGGAGAAGGTGAAGTTTGGAGGGTGAATCAGAAGAAGCAGAAGAAGGAGAAGGAGAAGGTGAAGTCTGGAGGGTGAATCAGAAGAAGCAGAAGAAGGAGAAGGAGAAGGTGAAGTCTGGAGGGTGAATCAGAAGAAGCAGAATAAGGAGAAGGAGAAGGTGAAGTCTGGAGGGTGAATCAGAAGAAGCAGAAAAAGGAGAAGGAGAAGGTGAAGTCTGAAGGGTGAATCAGAAGAAGTAGAAGAAGGAGAAGGAGAAGGTGAAGTCTGGAGGGTGAAGCAGAAGAAGTAGAAGAAGGAGCAGGAGAAGGTGAAGTCAGGAGGGTGAATCAGAAGAAGTAGAAGAAGGAGAAGGAGAAGATGAAGTCAGGAGGGTGAATCATAAGAAGCAGAAGAAGGAGAAGGAGAAGGTGAAGTCTGGAGGGTGAATCAGAAGAATCAGAAGAAGGAGAAGGAGAAGGTGAAGTCTGGAGGGTGAATCAGAAGAAGCAGAAGAAGGAGAAGGAGAAGTTGAAGTCTGGAGGGAGAAGCAGAAGAAGTAGAAGAAGGAGAAGGAGAAGGTGAAGTCTGGAGGTTGAATCAGAAGAAGTAGAAGAAGGAGAAGGAGAAGGTGAAGTCTGGAGGGTGAATCAGAAGAAGCAGAAGAAGGAGAAGGAGAAGGTGAAGTCTGGAGGGTGAATCAGAAGAAGCAGAAGAAGGAGAAGGAGAAGGTGAAGTCTGGAGGGTGAAACAGAAGAAGCAGAATAAGGAGAAGGAGAAGGTGAAGTCAGGAGGGTGAATCAGAAGAAGCAGAAGAAGGAGAAGGAGAAGGTGAAGTAAGGAGGGTGAATCAGAAGAAGCAGAAGAAGGAGAAGGAGAAGGTGAAGTCTGGAGTGTGAAGCAGAAGAAGCAAAAGAAGGAGTAGGAGAAGGTGAAGTCTGGAGGGTGAATCAGAAGAAGTAGAAGAAGGAGAAGGAGAAGGTGAAGTCTGGAGGGTGAAGCAGAAGAAGTAGAAGAAGGAGAAGGAGAAGGTGAAGTCTGGAGGGTGAATCAGAAGAAGCAGAATAAGGAGAAGGAGAAGGTGAAGTCTGGAGGGTGAATCAGAAGAAGCAGAAAAAGGAGAAGGAGAAGGTGAAGTCTGAAGGGTGAATCAGAAGAAGTAGAAGAAGGAGAAGGAGAAGGTGAAGTCTGGAGGGTGAAGCAGAAGAAGTAGAAGAAGGAGAAGGAGAAGATGAAGTCAGGAGGGTGAATCATAAGAAGCAGAAGAAGGAGAAGGAGAAGGTGAAGTCTGGAGGGTGAATCAGAAGAAGTAGAAGAAGGAGAAGGAGAAGGTGAAGTCTGGGGGGTGAAGCAGAAGAAGTAGAAGAAGGAGAAGGAGAAGGTGAAGTCAGGAGGGTGAATCAGAAGAAGTAGAAGAAGGAGAAGGAGAAGGTGAAGTCAGGAGGGTGAATCAGAAGAAGCAGAAGAAGGAGAAGGAGAAGGTGAAGTCTGGAGGGTGAATCAGAAGAATCAGAAGAAGGAGAAGGAGAAGGTGAAGTCTGGAGGGTGAATCAGAAGAAGCAGAGGAAGGAGAAGGAGAAGGTGAAGTCTGGAGGGTGAATCAGAAGAAGCAGAATAAGGAGAAGGAGAAGGTGAAGTCTGGAGGGTGAATCAGAAGAAGCAGAATAAGGAGAAGGAGAAGGTGAAGTCTGGAGGGTGAATCAGAAGAAGCAGAAGAAGGAGAAGGAGAAGATAAAGTCTGGAGGGTGAATCAGAAGAAGTAGAAGAAGGAGAAGGAGAAGGTGAAGTCTGGAGGGTGAAGCAGAAGAAGTAGAAGAAGGAGAAGGAGAAGGTGAAGTCAGGAGGGTGTATCGGAAGAAGTAGAAGAAGAAGTAGGAGAAGGTGAAGTCAGGAGGGTGAATCAGAAGAAGCAGAAGAAGGAGAAGGAGAAGGTGAAGTCTGGAGGGTGAATCAGAAGAATCAGAAGAAGGAGAAGTAGAAGGTGAAGTCTGGATGGTGAATCAGAAGATGCAGAAGAAAGAGAAGGAGAAGGTGAAGTCTGGAGGGTGAAGCAGAAGAAACAGAAGAAGGAGAAGGAGAAGGTGAAGACTGGAGGGTGAATCAGAAGAAGTAGAAGAAGGAGAAGGAGAAGGTGAAGTCTGGAGGGTGAATCAGAAGAAGCAGAAGAAGGAGAAGGAGAAGGTGAAGTCTGGAGGGTGAATCAGAAGAAGCAGAAGAAGGAGAAGGAGAAGATGAAGTCTGGAGGGTGAATCAGAAGAAGTAGAAGAAGGAGAAGGAGAAGGTGAAGTCTGGAGGGTGAATCAGAAGTAGTAGAAGAAGGAGAAGGAGAAGGTGAAGTCTGGACGGTGAATCAGAAGAAACAGAAGAAGGAGAAGGAGAAGGTGAAGTCTGGAGGGTGAATCAGAAGAAGTAGAAGAAGGAGAAGGAGAAGGTGTAGTCTGGAGGGTGAATCAGAAGAAGAAGACGAAGGAGAAGGAGAAGGTGAAGTTTGGAGGGTGAATCAGAAGAAGCAGAAGAAGGAGAAGGAGAAGGTGAAGTCTGGAGGGTGAATCAGAAGAAGCAGAAGAAGGAGAAGGAGAAGGTGAAGTCTGGAGGGTGAATCAGAAGAAGCAGAATAAGGAGAAGGAGAAGGTGAAGTCTGGAGGGTGAATCAGAAGAAGCAGAAAAAGGAGAAGGAGAAGGTGAAGTCTGAAGGGTGAATCAGAAGAAGTAGAAGAAGGAGAAGGAGAAGGTGAAGTCTGGAGGGTGAAGCAGAAGAAGTAGAAGAAGGAGCAGGAGAAGGTGAAGTCAGGAGGGTGAATCAGAAGAAGTAGAAGAAGGAGAAGGAGAAGATGAAGTCAGGAGGGTGAATCATAAGAAGCAGAAGAAGGAGAAGGAGAAGGTGAAGTCTGGAGGGTGAATCAGAAGAATCAGAAGAAGGAGAAGGAGAAGGTGAAGTCTGGAGGGTGAATCAGAAGAAGCAGAAGAAGGAGAAGGAGAAGTTGAAGTCTGGAGGGAGAAGCAGAAGAAGTAGAAGAAGGAGAAGGAGAAGGTGAAGTCTGGAGGTTGAATCAGAAGAAGTAGAAGAAGGAGAAGGAGAAGGTGAAGTCTGGAGGGTGAATCAGAAGAAGCAGAAGAAGGAGAAGGAGAAGGTGAAGTCTGGAGGGTGAATCAGAAGAAGCAGAAGAAGGAGAAGGAGAAGGTGAAGTCTGGAGGGTGAAACAGAAGAAGCAGAATAAGGAGAAGGAGAAGGTGAAGTCAGGAGGGTGAATCAGAAGAAGCAGAAGAAGGAGAAGGAGAAGGTGAAGTAAGGAGGGTGAATCAGAAGAAGCAGAAGAAGGAGAAGGAGAAGGTGAAGTCTGGAGTGTGAAGCAGAAGAAGCAAAAGAAGGAGTAGGAGAAGGTGAAGTCTGGAGGGTGAATCAGAAGAAGTAGAAGAAGGAGAAGGAGAAGGTGAAGTCTGGAGGGTGAAGCAGAAGAAGTAGAAGAAGGAGAAGGAGAAGGTGAAGTCAGGAGGGTGAAACAGAAGAAGTAGAAGAAGGAGAAGGAGAAGGTGAAGTCAGGAGGGTGAATCAGAAGAAGCAGAAGAAGGAGAAGGAGAAGGTGAAGTCTGGAGGGTGAATCAGAAGAATCAGAAGAAGGAGAAGGAGGAGGTGAAGTCTGGAGGGTGAATCAGAAGAAGCAGAAGAAAGAGAAGGAGAAGGTGAAGTCTGGAGGGTGAATCAGAAGAAGCAGAAGAAAGAGAAGGAGAAGGTGAAGTCTGGAGGGTGAAGCAGAAGAAACAGAAGAAGGAGAAGGAGAAGGTGAAGACTGGAGGGTGAATCAGAAGAAGTAGAAGAAGGAGAAGGAGAAGGTGAAGTCTGGAGGGTGAATCAGAAGAAGCAGAAGAAGGAGAAGGAGAAGGTGAAGTCTGGAGGGTGAATCAGAAGAAGCAGAAGAAGGAGAAGGAGAAGATGAAGTCTGGAGGGTGAATCAGAAGAAGTAGAAGAAGGAGAAGGAGAAGGTGAAGTCTGGAGGGTGAATCAGAAGTAGTAGAAGAAGGAGAAGGAGAAGGTGAAGTCTGGACGGTGAATCAGAAGAAACAGAAGAAGGAGAAGGAGAAGGTGAAGTCTGGAGGGTGAATCAGAAGAAGTAGAAGAAGGAGAAGGAGAAGGTGTAGTCTGGAGGGTGAATCAGAAGAAGAAGACGAAGGAGAAGGAGAAGGTGAAGTCTGGAGGGTGAATCAGAAGAAGCAGAAGAAGGAGAAGGAGAAGGTGAAGTCTGGAGGGTGAATCAGAAGAAGCAGAAGAAGGAGAAGGAGAAGGTGAAGTCTGGAGGGTGAAACAGAAGAAGCAGAATAAGGAGAAGGAGAAGGTGAAGTCTGGAGGGTGAATCAGAAGAAGCAGAAAAAGGAGAAGGAGAAGGTGAAGTCTGAAGGGTGAATCAGAAGAAGTAGAAGAAGGAGAAGGAGAAGGTGAAGTCTGGAGGGTGAAGCAGAAGAAGTAGAAGAAGGAGCAGGAGAAGGTGAAGTCAGGAGGGTGAATCAGAAGAAGTAGAAGAAGGAGAAGGAGAAGTGAAGTCAGGAGGGTGAATCATAAGAAGCAGAAGAAGGAGAAGGAGAAGGTGAAGTCTGGAGGGTGAATCAGAAGAATCAGAAGAAGGAGAAGGAGAAGGTGAAGTCTGGAGGGTGAATCAGAAGAAGCAGAAGAAGGAGAAGGAGAAGGTGAAGTCTGGAGGGAGAAGCAGAAGAAGTAGAAGAAGGAGAAGGAGAAGGTGAAGTCTGGAGGGTGAATCAGAAGAAGTAGAAGAAGGAGAAGGAGAAGGTGAAGTCTGGAGGGTGAATCAGAAGAAGCAGAAGAAGGAGAAGGAGAAGGTGAAGTCTGGAGGGTGAATCAGAAGAAGCAGAAGAAGGAGAAGGAGAAGGTAAAGTCTGGAGGGTGAAACAGAAGAAGCAGAATAAGGAGAAGGAGAAGGTGAAGTCAGGAGGGTGAATCAGAAGAAGCAGAAGAAGGAGAAGGAGAAGGTGAAGTAAGGAGGGTGAATCAGAAGAAGCAGAAGAAGGAGAAGGAGAAGGTGAAGTCTGGAGTGTGAAGCAGAAGAAGCAAAAGAAGGAGTAGGAGAAGGTGAAGTCTGGAGGGTGAATCAGAAGAAGTAGAAGAAGGAGAAGGAGAAGGTGAAGTCTGGAGGGTGAAGCAGAAGAAGTAGAAGAAGGAGAAGGAGAAGGTGAAGTCAGGAGGGTGAAACAGAAGAAGTAGAAGAAGGAGAAGGAGAAGGTGAAGTCAGGAGGGTGAATCAGAAGAAGCAGAAGAAGGAGAAGGAGAAGGTGAAGTCTGGAGGGTGAATCAGAAGAATCAGAAGAAGGAGAAGGAGGAGGTGAAGTCTGGAGGGTGAATCAGAAGAAGCAGAAGAAAGAGAAGGAGAAGTTGAAGTCTGGAGGCTGAATCAGAAGAAGCAGAAGAAGGAGAAGGAGAAGGTGAAGTCTGGAGGGAGAAGCAGAAGAAGTAGAAGAAGGAGAAGGAGAAGGTGAAGTCTGGAGGGTGAATCAGAAGAAGTAGAAGAAGGAGAAGGAGAAGGTGAAGTCTGGAGGGTGAATCAGAAGAAACAGAAGAAGGAGAAGGAGAAGGTGAAGTCTGGAGAGTGAATCAGAAGAAGTAGAAGAAGGAGAAGGAGAAGGTGTAGTCTGGAGGGTGAATCAGAAGAAGTAGACGAAGGAGAAGGAGAAGGTGAAGTCTGGAGGGTGAACCAGAAGAAGCAGAAGAAGGAGAAGGCGAAGGTGAAGTCTGGAGGGTGAATCAGAAGAAGTAGAAGAAGGAGAAGGAGAAGGTGAAGTCTGGAGGGTGAATCAGAAGAAGCAGAAGAAGGAGAAGGAGAAGGTGAAGTCTGGAGGGTGAATCAGAAGAAGCAGAAGAAGGAGAAGGAGAAGGTGAAGTCTGGAGGGTGAAACAGAAGAATCGGAATAAGGAGAAGGAGAAGGTGAAGTCAGGAGGGTGAATCAGAAGAAGCAGAAGAAGGAGAAGGAGAAGGTGAAGTAAGGAGGGTGAATCAGAAGAAGCAGAAGAAGGAGAAGGAGAAGGTGAAGTCTGGAGTGTGAAGCAGAAGAAGCAAAAGAAGGAGAAGGAGAAGGTGAAGTCTGGAGGGTGAATCAGAAGAAGTAGAATAAGGAGAAGGAGAAGGTGAAGTCTGGAGGGTGAAGCAGAAGAAGTAGAGGAAGGAGAAGGAGAAGGTGAAGTCAGGAGGGTGAATCAGAAGAAGTAGAAGAAGGAGAAGGTGAAGTCAGGAGGGTGAATCAGAAGAATCAGAAGAAGGAGAAGGAGAAGGTGAAGTCTGGAGGGTGAATCAGAAGAAGCAGAAGAAAGAGAAGGAGAAGGTGAAGTCTGGAGGGTGAATCAGAAGAAGCAGAAGAAGGAGAAGGAGAAGGTGAAGTCAGGAGGGTGAATCAGAAGAAGCAGAAGAAGGAGAAGGAGAAGGTGAAGTTAGGAGGGTGAATCAGAAGAAGCAGAAGAAGGAGAAGGAGCAGGTGATGTCAGGGGGATGAAGCAGAAGAAGTAGAAGAAGGAGAAGGAGAAGGTGAAGTCAGGACGGTGAAGCAGAAGAAGCAGATGAAGGAGAAGGAGAAGGTGAAATCTGGAGGGTGAATCAGAAGAAGTAGAAGAAGGAGAAGGAGAAGGTCAAGTCTGGAGGGTGAATCAGAAGAAGTAGAATAAGGAGAAGGAGAAGGTGAAGTCTGGAGGGTGAAGCAGAAGAAGTAGAAGAAGGAGAAGGAGAAGGTGAAGTCAGGAGGGTGAATCAGAAGAAGTAGAAGAAGGAGAAGGAGAAGTTGAAGTCAGGAGGGTGAATCAGAAGAAGCAGAAGAAGGAGAAGGAGAAGTTGAAGTCTGGAGGGTGAATCAGAAGAATCAGAAGAAGGAGAAGGAGAAGGTGAAGTCTGGAGGGTGAATCAGAAGAAGCAGAAGAAAGAGAAGGAGAAGGTGAAGTCTGGAGGGTGAATCAGAAGAAGTAGAAGAAGGAGAAGGAGAAGGTGAAGTCTGGAGTGTGAATCAGAAGAAGCAGAAGAAGGAGAAGGAGAAGGTGAAGTCTAGAGGGTGAATCAGAAGAAGCAGAATAAGGAGAAGGAGAAGGTGAAGTCTGGAGGGTGAATCAGAAGAAGCAGAAGTAGGAGAAGGAGAAGGTGAAGTCTGGAGGGTGAACCAGAAGAAGTAGAAGAAGGAGAAGGAGAAGGTGAAGTCTGGAGGGTGAATCAGAAGAAGTAGAAGAAGGAGAAGGAGAAGGTGAAGTCTGGAGGGTGAATCAGAAGAAGCAGAAGAAGGAGAAGGAGAAGGTGAAGTCTGGAGGGTGAATCAGAAGAAGCAGAAGAAGGAGAAGGAGAAGGTGAAGTCTGGAGGGTGAAACAGAAGAAGCAGAATAAGGAGAAGGAGAAGGTGAAGTCAGGAGGGTGAATCAGAAGAAGCAGAAGAAGGAGAAGGAGAAGGTGAAGTAAGGAGGGTGAATCAGAAGAAGCAGAAGAAGGAGAAGGAGAAGGTGAAGTCTGGAGTGTGAAGCAGAATAAGCAAAAGAAGGAGAAGGAGAAGGTGAAGTCTGGAGGGTGAATCAGAAGAAGTAGAATAAGGAGAAGGAGAAGGTGAAGTCTGGAGGGTGAAGCAGAAGAAGTAGAAGAAGGAGAAGGAGAAGGTGAAGTCTGGAGGGTGAATCAGAAGAAGTAGAAGAAGGAGAAGGAGAAGGTGAAGTCAGGAGGGTGAATCAGAAGAAGCAGAAGAAGGAGAAGGAGAAGTTGAAGTCTGGAGGGTGAATCAGAAGAATCAGAAGAAGGAGAAGGAGAAGGTGAAGTCTGGAGGGTGAATCAGAAGAAGCAGAAGAAAGAGAAGGAGAAGGTGAAGTCTGGAGGGTGAATCAGAAGAAGCAGAAGAAGGAGAAGGAGAAGGTGAAGTCAGGAGGGTGAATCAGAAGAAGCAGAAGAAGGAGAAGGAGAAGGTGAATTTAGGAGGGTGAATCAGAAGAAGCAGAAGAAGGAGAAGGAGCAGGTGATGTCAGGGGGATGAAGCAGAAGAAGTAGAAGAAGGAGAAGGAGAAGGTGAAGTCAGGACGGTGAAGCAGAAGAAGCAGAAGAAGGAGAAGGAGAAGGTGAAGTCTGGAGGGTGAATCAGAAGAAGTAGAAGAAGGAGAAGAAGAAGGTCAAGTCTGGAGGGTGAATCAGAAGAAGTAGAATAAGGAGAAGGAGAAGGTGAAGTCTGGAGGGTGAAGCAGAAGAAGTAGAAGAAGGAGAAGAAGAAGGTGAAGTCAGGAGGGTGAATCAGAAGAAGTAGAAGAAGGAGAAGGAGAATGTGAAGTCAGGAGGGTAAATCAGAAGAAGCAGAAGAAGGAGAAGGAGAAGGTGAAGTCTGGAGGGTGAATCAGAAGAATCAGAAGAAGGAGAAGGAGAAGGTGAAGTCTGGAGGGTGAATCAGAAGAAGCAGAAGAAAGAGAAGGAGAAGGTGAAGTCTGGAGGGTGAATCAGAAGAAGCAGAAGAAGGAGAAGGAGAAGGTGAAGTCTGGAGCGTGAATCAGAAGAAGTAGAAGAAGGAGAAGGAGAAGGTGAAGTCTGGAGGGTGAAGCAGAAGAAGTAGAAGAAGGAGAAGAAGAAGGTGAAGTCAGGAGGGTGAATCAGAAGAAGTAGAAGAAGGAGAAGGAGAAGGTGAAGTCAGGAGGGTGAATCAGAAGAAGCAGAAGAAGGAGAAGGAGAAGGTGAAGTCTGGAGGGTGAATCAGAAGAATCAGAAGAAGGAGAAGGAGAAGGTGAAGTCTGGAGGGTGAATCAGAAGAAGCAGAGGAAGGAGAAGGAGAAGGTGAAGTCTGGAGGGTGAATCAGAAGAAGTAGAAGAAGGAGAAGGAGAAGGTGAAGTCTGGAGGGTGAATCAGAAGAAGCAGAAGAAGGAGAAGGAGAAGGTGAAGTCTGGAGGGTGAATCAGAAGAAGCAGAAGAAGGAGAAGGAGAAGGTGAAGTCTGGAGGGTGAAACAGAAGAAGCAGAATAAGGAGAAGGAGAAGGTGAAGTCAGGAGGGTGAATCAGAAGAAGCAGAAGAAGGAGAAGGAGAAGGTGAAGTAAGTAGGGTGAATCAGAAGAAGCAGAAGAAGGAGAAGGAGAAGGTGAAGTCTGGAGTGTGAAGCAGAATAAGCAAAAGAAGGAGAAGGAGAAGGTGAAGTCTGGAGGGTGAATCAGAAGAAGTAGAATAAGGAGAAGGAGAAGGTGAAGTCTGGAGGGTGAAGCAGAAGAAGTAGAAGAAGGAGAAGGAGAAGGTGAAGTCTGGAGGGTGAATCAGAAGAAGTAGAAGAAGGAGAAGGAGAAGGTGAAGTCAGGAGGGTGAATCAGAAGAAGCAGAAGAAGGAGAAGGAGAAGGTGAAGTCTGGAGGGTGAATCAGAAGAATCAGAAGAAGGAGAAGGAGAAGGTGAAGTCTGGAGGGTGAATCAGAAGAAGCAGAAGAAAGAGAAGGAGAAGGTGAAGTCTGGAGGGTGAATCAGAAGAAGCAGAAGAAGGAGAAGGAGAAGGTGAAGTCAGGAGGGTGAATCAGAAGAAGCAGAAGAAGGAGAAGGAGAAGGTGAATTTAGGAGGGTGAATCAGAAGAAGCAGAAGAAGGAGAAGGAGCAGGTGATGTCAGGGGGATGAAGCAGAAGAAGTAGAAGAAGGAGAAGGAGAAGGTGAAGTCAGGAAGGTGAAGCAGAAGAAGCAGAAGAAGGAGAAGGAGAAGATGAAGTCTGGAGGGTGAATCAGAAGAAGTAGAAGAAGGAGAAGGAGAAGGTCAAGTCTGGAGGGTGAATCAGAAGAAGTAGAATAAGGAGAAGGAGAAGGTGAAGTCTGGAGGGTGAAGCAGAAGAAGTAGAAGAAGGAGAAGGAGAATGTGAAGTCAGGAGGGTAAATCAGAAGAAGCAGAAGAAGGAGAAGGAGAAGGTGAAGTCTGGAGGGTGAATCAGAAGAATCAGAAGAAGGAGAAGGAGAAGGTGAAGTCTGGAGGGTGAATCAGAAGAAGCAGAAGAAAGAGAAGGAGAAGGTGAAGTCTGGAGGGTGAATCAGAAGAAGTAGAAGAAGGAGAAGGAGAAGGTGAAGTCTGGAGTGTGAATCAGAAGAAGCAGAAGAAGGAGAAGGAGAAGGTGAAGTCTAGAGAGTGAATCAGAAGAAGCAGAATAAGGAGAAGGAGAAGGTGAAGTCTGGAGGGTGAATCAGAAGAAGCAGAAGAAGGAGAAGGAGAAGGTGAAGTCTGGAGCGTGAATCAGAAGAAGTAGAAGAAGGAGAAGGAGAAGGTGAAGTCTGGAGGGTGAAGCAGAAGAAGTAGAATAAGGAGAAGGAGAAGGTGAAGTCAGGAGGGTGAATCAGAAGAAGTAGAAGAAGGAGAAGGAGAAGGTGAAGTCAGGAGGGTGAATCAGAAGAAGCAGAAGAAGGAGAAGGAGAAGGTGAAGTCTGGAGGGTGAATCAGAAGAATCAGAAGAAGGAGAAGGAGAAGGTGAAGTCTGGAGGGTGAATCAGAAGAAGCAGAGGAAGGAGAAGGAGAAGGTGAAGTCTGGAGGGTGAATCAGAAGAAGTAGAAGAAGGAGAAGGAGAAGGTGAAGTCTGGAGGGTGAATCAGAAGAAGCAGAAGAAGGAGAAGGAGAAGGTGAAGTCTGGAGGGTGAATCAGAAGAAGCAGAAGAAGGAGAAGGAGAAGGTGAAGTCTGGAGGGTGAAACAGAAGAAGCAGAATAAGGAGAAGGAGAAGGTGAAGTCAGGAGGGTGAATCAGAAGAAGCAGAAGAAGGAGAAGGAGAAGGTGAAGTAAGGAGGGTGAATCAGAAGAAGCAGAAGAAGGAGAAGGAGAAGGTGAAGTCTGGAGTGTGAAGCAGAATAAGCAAAAGAAGGAGAAGGAGAAGGCGAAGTCTGGAGGGTGAATCAGAAGAAGTAGAATAAGGAGAAGGAGAAGGTGAAGTCTGGAGGGTGAAGCAGAAGAAGTAGAAGAAGGAGAAGGAGAAGGTGAAGTCTGGAGGGTGAATCAGAAGAAGTAGAAGAAGGAGAAGGAGAAGGTGAAGTCAGGAGGGTGAATCAGAAGAAGCAGAAGAAGGAGAAGGAGAAGGTGAAGTCTGGAGGGTGAATCAGAAGAATCAGAAGAAGGAGAAGGAGAAGGTGAAGTCTGGAGGGTGAATCAGAAGAAGCAGAAGAAAGAGAAGGAGAAGGTGAAGTCTGGAGGGTGAATCAGAAGAAGCAGAAGAAGGAGAAGGAGAAGGTGAAGTCAGGAGGGTGAATCAGAAGAAGCAGAAGAAGGAGAAGGAGAAGGTGAATTTAGGAGGGTGAATCAGAAGAAGCAGAAGAAGGAGAAGGAGCAGGTGATGTCAGGGGGATGAAGCAGAAGAAGTAGAAGAAGGAGAAGGAGAAGGTGAAGTCAGGAAGGTGAAGCAGAAGAAGCAGAAGAAGGAGAAGGAGAAGGTGAAGTCTGGAGGGTGAATCAGAAGAAGTAGAAGAAGGAGAAGGAGAAGGTCAAGTCTGGAGGGTGAATCAGAAGAAGTAGAATAAGGAGAAGGAGAAGGTGAAGTCTGGAGGGTGAAGCAGAAGAAGTAGAAGAAGGAGAAGGAGAAGGTGAAGTCAGGAGGGTGAATCAGAAGAAGTAGAAGAAGGAGAAGGAGAATGTGAAGTCAGGAGGGTAAATCAGAAGAAGCAGAAGAAGGAGAAGGAGAAGGTGAAGTCTGGAGGGTGAATCAGAAGAATCAGAAGAAGGAGAAGGAGAAGGTGAAGTCTGGAGGGTGAATCAGAAGAAGCAGAAGAAAGAGAAGGAGAAGGTGAAGTCTGGAGGGTGAATCAGAAGAAGTAGAAGAAGGAGAAGGAGAAGGTGAAGTCTGGAGTGTGAATCAGAAGAAGCAGAAGAAGGAGAAGGAGAAGGTGAAGTCTAGAGGGTGAATCAGAAGAAGCAGAATAAGGAGAAGGAGAAGGTGAAGTCTGGAGGGTGAATCAGAAGAAGCAGAAGAAGGAGAAGGAGAAGGTGAAGTCTGGAGCGTGAATCAGAAGAAGTAGAAGAAGGAGAAGGAGAAGGTGAAGTCTGGAGGGTGAAGCAGAAGAAGTAGAAGAAGGAGAAGGAGAAGGTGAAGTCAGGAGGGTGAATCAGAAGAAGTAGAAGAAGGAGAAGGAGAAGGTGAAGTCAGGAGGGTGAATCAGAAGAAGCAGAAGAAGGAGAAGGAGAAGGTGAAGTCTGGAGGGTGAATCAGAAGAATCAGAAGAAGGAGAAGGAGAAGGTGAAGTCTGGAGGGTGAATCAGAAGAAGCAGAGGAAGGAGAAGGAGAAGGTGAAGTCTGGAGGGTGAATCAGAAGAAGCAGAATAAGGAGAAGGAGAAGGTGAAGTCTGGAGGGTGAATCAGAAGAAGCAGAAGAAGGAGAAGGAGAAGGTGAAGTCTGGAGGGTGAATCAGGAGAAGCAGAAGAAGGAGAAGGAGAAGATGAAGTCTGGAGGGTGAATCAGAAGAAGTAGAAGAAGGAGAAGGAGAAGGTGAAGTCTGGAGGGTGAAGCAGAAGAAGTAGAAGAAGGAGAAGGAGAAGGTGAAGTCAGGAGGGTGAATCAGAAGAAGTAGAAGAAGAAGAAGGAGAAGGTGAAGTCAGGAGGGTGAATCAGAAGAAGCAGAAGAAGGAGAAGGAGAAGGTGAAGTCTGGAGGGTAAATCAGAAGAATCAGAAGAAGGAGAAGTAGAAGGTGAAGTCTGGAGGGTGAATCAGAAGAAGGAGAAGAAAGAGAAGGAGAAGGTGAAGTCTGGAGGGTGAAGCAGAAGAAACAGAAGAAGGAGAAGGAGAAGGTGAAGACTGGAGGGTGAATCAGAAGAAGTAGAAGAAGGAGAAGGAGAAGGTGAAGTCTGGAGGGTGAATCAGAAGAAGTAGAAGAAGGAGAAGGAGAAGGTGAAGTCTGGAGGGTGAATCAGAAGAAGCAGAAGAAGGAGAAGGAGAAGGAGAAGTCTGGAGGGTGAATCAGAAGAAGCAGAAGAAGGAGAAGGAGAAGGTGAAGTCTGGAGGGTGAAGCAGAAGAAGTAGAAGAAGGAGAAGGAGAAGGTGAAGTCAGGAGGGTGAATCAGAAGAAGTAGAAGAAGGAGAAGGAGAAGGTGAAGTCAGGAGGGTGAATCAGAAGAAGCAGAAGAAGGAGAAGGAGAAGGTGAAGTCTGGAGGGTGAATCAGAAGAATCAGAAGAAGGAGAAGGAGAAGGTGAAGTCTGGAGGGTGAATCAGAAGAAGCCGAAGAAGGAGAAGGAGAAGGTGAAGTCTGGAGGGTGAATCAGAAGAAGCAGAAGAAGGAGAAGGAGAAGGTGAAGTCAGGAGGGTGAATCAGAAGAAGCAGAAGAAGGAGAAGGAGAAGGTGAAGTTAGGAGGGTGAATCAGAAGAAGCAGAAGAAGGAGAAGGAGCAGGTGATGTCAGCGGGATGAAGCAGAAGAAGTAGAAGAAGAAGAAGGAGAAGGTGAAGTCAGGACGGTGAAGCAGAAGAAGCAGAAGAAGGAGAAGGAGAATGTGAAGTCTGGAGGGTGAATCAGAATAAGTAGAAGAAGGAGAAGGAGAAGGTCAAGTCTGGAGGGTGAATCAGAAGAAGTAGAAGAAGGAGAAGGAGAAGGTGAAGTCTGGAGGGTGAAGCAGAAGAAGTAGAAGAAGGAGAAGGAGAAGGTGAAGTCAGGAGGGTGAACCAGAAGAAGTAAAAGAAGGAGAAGGAGAAGGTGAAGTCAGGAGGGTGAATCAGAAGAAGCAGAAGAAGGAGAAGGAGAAGGTGAAGTCTGGAGGGTGAATCAGAAGAAGCAGAAGAAGGAGAAGGAGAAGGTGAAGTCTGGAGGGTGAATCAGAAGAAGCAGAATAAGGAGAAGGAGAAGGTGAAGTCTGGAGGGTGAATCAGAAGAAGCAGAAAAAGGAGAAGGAGAAGGTGAAGTCTGAAGGGTGAATCAGAAGAAGTAGAAGAAGGAGAAGGAGAAGGTGAAGTCTGGAGGGTGAAGCAGAAGAAGTAGAAGAAGGAGAAGGAGAAGGTGAAGTCAGGAGGGTGAATCAGAAGAAGTAGAAGAAGGAGAAGGAGAAGGTGAAGTCAGGAGGGTGAATCAGAAGAAGCAGAAGAAGGAGAAGGAGAAGGTGAAGTCTGGAGGGTGAATCAGAAGAATCAGAAGAAGGAGAAGGAGAAGGTGAAGTCTGGAGGGTGAATCAGAAGAAGCAGAAGAAAGCGAAGGAGAAGGTGAAGTCTGGAGGGTGAAGCAGAAGAAACAGAAGAAGGAGAAGGAGAAGGTGAAGACTGGAGGGTGAATCAGAAGAAGTAGAAGAAGGAGAAGGAGAAGGTGAAGTCTGGAGGGTGAATCAGAAGAAGTAGAAGAAGGAGAATGAGAAGGTGATGTCTGGAGGGTGAATCAGAAGAAGCAGAAGAAGGAGAAGGAGAAGGTGAAGTCTGGAGGGTGAATCAGAAGAAGCAGAAGAAGGAGAAGGAGAAGATGAAGTCTGGAGGGTGAATCAGAAGAAGTAGAAGAAGGAGAAGGAGAAGGTGAGGTCTGGAGGGTGAATCAGAAGAAGCAGAAGAAGGAGAAGGAGAAGGTGAAGTCTGGAGGGTGAATCAGAAGAAGCAGAAGAAGTAGAAGGAGAAGGTGAAGTCTGGAGGGTGAATCAGAAGAAGCAGAAGAAGGAGAAGGAGAAGGTGAAGTCAGGAGGGTGAATCAGAAGAAGCAGAAGAAGGAGAAGGAGAAGGTGAAGTTAGGAGGGTGAATCAGAAGAAGCAGAAGAAGGAGAAGGAGCAGGTGATGTCAGGGGGATGAAGCAGAAGAAGTAGAAGAAGGAGAAGGAGAAGGTGAAGTCCGGCCGGTGAAGCAGAAGAAGCAGAAGAAGGAGAAGGAGAAGGTGAAGTCTGGAGGGTGAATCAGAAGAAGTAGAAGAAGGAGAAGGAGAAGGTCAAGTCTGGAGGGGGAATCAGAAGAAGTAGAAGAAGGAGAAGGAGAAGGTGAAGTCTGGAGGGTGAAGCAGAAGAAGTAGAAGAAGGAGAAGGAGAAGGTGAAGTCAGGAGGGTGAATCAGAAGAAGTAGAAGAAGGAGAAGGAGAAGGTGAAGTCAGGAGGGTGAATCAGAAGAAGCAGAAGAAGGAGAAGAAGAAGGTGATGTCTGGAGGGTGAATCAGAAGAATCAGAAGAAGGAGAAGGAGAAGGTGAAGTCTGGAGGGTGAATCAGAAGAAGCAGAAGAAAGAGAAGGAGAAGGTGAAGTCTGGAGGGTGAATCAGAAGAAGTAGAAGAAGGAGTAGGAGAAGGTGAAGTCTGGAGTGTGAATCAGAAGAAGCAGAAGAAGGAGAAGGAGAAGGTGAAGTCTGGAGGGTGAATCAGAAGAAGCAGAATAAGGAGAAGGAGAAGGTGAAGTCTGGAGGGTGAATCAGAAGAAGCAGAAGAAGGAGAAGGAGAAGGTGAAGTCTGGAGGGTGAATCAGAAGAAGTAGAAGAAGGAGAAGGAGAAGGTGAAGTCTGGAGGTGAAGCAGAAGAAGTAGAAGAAGGAGAAGGAGAAGGTGAAGTCAGGAGGGTGAATCAGAAGAAGTAGAAGTAGGAGAAGGAGAAGGTGAAGTCAGGAGGGTGAATCAGAAGAAGCAGAAGAAGGAGAAGGAGAAGGTGAAGTCTCGAGGGTGAATCAGAAGAATCAGAAGAAGGAGAAGGAGAAGGTGAAGTCTGGAGGGTGAATCAGAAGAAGCAGAGGAAGGAGAAGGAGAAGGTGAAGTCTGGAGGGTGAATCAGAAGAAGCAGAATAAGGAGAAGGAGAAGGTGAAGTCTGGAGGGTGAATCAGAAGAAGCAGAATAAGGAGAAGGAGAAGGTGAAGTCTGGAGGGTGAATCAGAAGAAGCAGAAGAAGGAGAAGGAGAAGATGAAGTCTGGAGGGTGAATCAGAAGAAGTAGAAGAAGGAGAAGGAGAAGGTGAAGTCTGGAGGGTGAAGCAGAAGAAGTAGAAGAAGGAGAAGGAGAAGGTGAAGTCAGGAGGGTGAATCAGAAGAAGCAGAAGAAAGAGAAGGAGAAGGTGAAGTCTGGAGGGTGAAGCAGAAGAAACAGAAGAAGGAGAAGGAGAAGGTGAAGACTGGAGGGTGAATCAGAAGAAGTAGAAGAAGGAAAAGGAGAAGGTGAAGTCTGGAGGGTGAATCAGAAGAAGTAGAAGAAGGAGAAGGAGAAGGTGAAGTCTGGAGGGTGAATCAGAAGAAGCAGAAGAAGGAGAAGGAGAAGGAGAAGTCTGGAGGGTGAATCAGAAGAAGCAGAAGAAGGAGAAGGAGAAGGTGAAGTCTGGAGGGTGAAGCAGAAGAAGTAGAAGAAGGAGAAGGAGAAGGTGAAGTCAGGAGGGTGAATCAGAAGAAGTAGAAGAAGGAGGAAGGAGAAGGTGAAGTCAGGAGGGTGAATCAGAAGAAGCAGAAGAAGGAGAAGGAGAAGGTGAAGTCTGGAGGGTGAATCAGAAGAATCAGAAGAAGGAGAAGGAGAAGGTGAAGTCTGGAGGGTGAATCAGAAGAAGCCGAAGAAGGAGAAGGAGAAGGTGAATCTGGAGGGTGAATCAGAAGAAGCAGAAGAAGGAGAAGGAGAAGGTGAAGTCAGGAGGGTGAATCAGAAGAAGCAGAAGAAGGAGAAGGAGAAGGTGAAGTTAGGAGGGTGAATCAGAAGAAGCAGAAGAAGGAGAAGGAGCAGGTGATGTCAGCGGGATGAAGCAGAAGAAGTAGAAGAAGGAGAAGGAGAAGGTGAAGTCAGGACGGTGAAGCAGAAGAAGCAGAAGAAGGAGAAGGAGAATGTGAAGTCTGGAGGGTGAATCAGAATAAGTAGAAGAAGGAGAAGGAGAAGGTCAAGTCTGGAGGGTGAATCAGAAGAAGTAGAAGAAGGAGAAGGAGAAGGTGAAGTCTGGAGGGTGAAGCAGAAGAAGTAGAAGAAGGAGAAGGAGAAGGTGAAGTCAGGAGGGTGAACCAGAAGAAGTAGAAGAAGGAGAAGGAGAAGGTGAAGTCAGGAGGGTGAATCAGAAGAAGCAGAAGAAGGAGAAGGAGAAGGTGAAGTCTGGAGGGTGAATCAGAAGAAGTAGAAGAAGGAGAAGGAGAAGGTGTTGTCTGGAGGGTGAATCAGAAGAAGTAGACGAAGGAGAAGGAGAAGGTGAAGTCTGGAGGGTGAATCAGAAGAAGCAGAAGAAGGAGAAGGAGAAGGTGAAGTCTGGAGGGTGAATCAGAAGAAGCAGAAGAAGGAGAAGGAGAAGGTGAAGTCTGGAGGGTGAATCAGAAGAAGCAGAATAAGGAGAAGGAGAAGGTGAAGTCTGGAGGGTGAATCAGAAGAAGCAGAAAAAGGAGAAGGAGAAGGTGAAGTCTGAAGGGTGAATCAGAAGAAGTAGAAGAAGGAGAAGGAGAAGGTGAAGTCTGGAGGGTGAAGCAGAAGAAGTAGAAGAAGGAGAAGGAGAAGGTGAAGTCAGGAGGGTGAATCAGAAGAAGTAGAAGAAGGAGAAGGAGAAGGTGAAGTCAGGAGGGTGAATCAGAAGAAGCAGAAGAAGGAGAAGGAGCAGGTGAAGTCTGGAGGGTGAATCAGAAGAATCAGAAGAAGGAGAAGGAGAAGGTGAAGTCTGGAGGGTGAATCAGAAGAAGCAGAAGAAAGAGAAGGAGAAGGTGAAGTCTGGAGGGTGAAGCAGAAGAAACAGAAGAAGGAGAAGGAGAAGGTGAAGACTGGAGGGTGAATCAGAAGAAGTAGAAGAAGGAGAAGGAGAAGGTGAAGTCTGGAGGGTGAATCAGAAGAAGTAGAAGAAGGAGAATGAGAAGGTGATGTCTGGAGGGTGAATCAGAAGAAGCAGAAGAAGGAGAAGGAGAAGGTGAAGTCTGGAGGGTGAATCAGAAGAAGCAGAAGAAGTAGAAGGAGAAGATGAAGTCTGGAGGGTGAACCAGAAGAAGTAGAAGAAGGAGAAGGAGAAGGTGAGGTCTGGAGGGTGAATCAGAAGAAGCAGAAGAAGGAGAAGGAGAAGGTGAAGTCTGGAGGGTGAATCAGAAGAAGCAGAAGAAGTAGAAGGAGAAGGTGAAGTCTGGAGGGTGAATCAGAAGAAGCAGAAGAAGGAGAAGGAGAAGGTGAAGTCAGGAGTGTGAATCAGAAGAAGCAGAAGAAGGAGAAGGAGAAGGTGAAGTTAGGAGGGTGAATCAGAAGAAGCAGAAGAAGGAGAAGGAGCAGGTGATGTCAGGGGGATGAAGCAGAAGAAGTAGAAGAAGGAGAAGGAGAAGGTGAAGTCCGGCCGGTGAAGCAGAAGAAGCAGAAGAAGGAGAAGGAGAAGGTGAAGTCTGGAGGGTGAATCAGAAGAAGTAGAAGAAGGAGAAGGAGAAGGTCAAGTCTGGAGGGGGAATCAGAAGAAGTAGAAGAAGGAGAAGGAGAAGGTGAAGTCTGGAGGGTGAAGCAGAAGAAGTAGAAGAAGGAGAAGGAGAAGGTGAAGTCAGGAGGGTGAATCAGAAGAAGTAGAAGAAGGAGAAGGAGAAGGTGAAGTCAGGAGGGTGAATCAGAAGAAGCAGAAGAAGGAGAAGAAGAAGGTGAAGTCTGGAGGGTGAATCAGAAGAATCAGAAGAAGGAGAAGGAGAAGGTGAAGTCTGGAGGGTGAATCAGAAGAAGCAGAAGAAAGAGAAGGAGAAGGTGAAGTCTGGAGGGTGAATCAGAAGAAGTAGAAGAAGGAGTAGGAGAAGGTGAAGTCTGGAGTGTGAATCAGAAGAAGCAGAAGAAGGAGAAGGAGAAGGTGAAGTCTGGAGGGTGAATCAGAAGAAGCAGAATAAGGAGAAGGAGAAGGTGAAGTCTGGAGGGTGAATCAGAAGAAGCAGAAGAAGGAGAAGGAGAAGGTGAAGTCTGGAGGGTGAATCAGAAGAAGTAGAAGAAGGAGAAGGAGAAGGTGAAGTCTGGAGGGTGAAGCAGAAGAAGTAGAAGAAGGAGAAGGAGAAGGTGAAGTCAGGAGGGTGAATCAGAAGAAGTAGAAGTAGGAGAAGGAGAAGGTGAAGTCAGGAGGGTGAATCAGAAGAAGCAGAAGAAGGAGAAGGAGAAGGTGAAGTCTCGAGGGTGAATCAGAAGAATCAGAAGAAGGAGAAGGAGAAGGTGAAGTCTGGAGGGTGAATCAGAAGAAGCAGAGGAAGGAGAAGGAGAAGGTGAAGTCTGGAGGGTGAATCAGAAGAAGCAGAATAAGGAGAAGGAGAAGGTGAAGTCTGGAGGGTGAATCAGAAGAAGCAGAATAAGGAGAAGGAGAAGGTGAAGTCTGGAGGGTGAATCAGAAGAAGCAGAAGAAGGAGAAGGAGAAGATGAAGTCTGGAGGGTGAATCAGAAGAAGTAGAAGAAGGAGAAGGAGAAGGTGAAGTCTGGAGGGTGAAGCAGAAGAAGTAGAAGAAGGAGAAGGAGAAGGTGAAGTCAGGAGGGTGAATTAGAAGAAGCAAAAGAAGGAGAAGGAGAAGGTGAAGTCTGGAGGGTGAATCAGAAGAATCAGAAGAAGGAGAAGGAGAAGGTGAAGTCTGGAGGGTGAATCAGAAGAAGCAGAAGAAAGAGAAGGAGAAGGTGAAGTCTGGAGGGTGAAGCAGAAGAAACAGAAGAAGGAGAAGGAGAAGGTGAAGACTGGAGGGTGAATCAGAAGAAGTAGAAGAAGGAGAAGGAGAAGGTGAAGTCTGGAGGGTGAATCAGAAGAAGTAGAAGAAGGAGAAGGAGAAGGTGAAGTCTGGAGGGTGAATCAGAAGAAGCAGAAGAAAGAGAAGGAGAAGGTGAAGTCTGGAGGGTGAAGCAGAAGAAACAGAAGAAGGAGAAGGAGAAGGTGAAGACTGGAGGGTGAATCAGAAGAAGTAGAAGAAGGAGAAGGAGAAGGTGAAGTCTGGAGGGTGAATCAGAAGAAGTAGAAGAAGGAGAATGAGAAGGTGATGTCTGGAGGGTGAATCAGAAGAAGCAGAAGAAGGAGAAGGAGAAGGTGAAGTCTGGAGGGTGAATCAGAAGAAGCAGAAGAAGTAGAAGGAGAAGATGAAGTCTGGAGGGTGAACCAGAAGAAGTAGAAGAAGGAGAAGGAGAAGGTGAGGTCTGGAGGGTGAATCAGAAGAAGCAGAAGAAGGAGAAGGAGAAGGTGAAGTCTGGAGGGTGAATCAGAAGAAGCAGAAGAAGTAGAAGGAGAAGGTGAAGTCTGGAGGGTGAATCAGAAGAAGCAGAAGAAGGAGAAGGAGAAGGTGAAGTCAGGAGGGTGAATCAGAAGAAGCAGAAGAAGGAGAAGGAGAAGGTGAAGTTAGGAGGGTGAATCAGAAGAAGCAGAAGAAGGAGAAGGAGCAGGTGATGTCAGGGGGATGAAGCAGAAGAAGTAGAAGAAGGAGAAGGAGAAGGTGAAGTCCGGCCGGTGAAGCAGAAGAAGCAGAAGAAGGAGAAGGAGAAGGTGAAGTCTGGAGGGTGAATCAGAAGAAGTAGAAGAAGGAGAAGGAGAAGGTCAAGTCTGGAGGGGGAATCAGAAGAAGTAGAAGAAGGAGAAGGAGAAGGTGAAGTCTGGAGGGCGAAGCAGAAGAAGTAGAAGAAGGAGAAGGAGAAGGTGAAGTCAGGAGGGTGAATCAGAAGAAGTAGAAGAAGGAGAAGGAGAAGGTGAAGTCAGGAGGGTGAATCAGAAGAAGCAGAAGAAGGAGAAGAAGAAGGTGAAGTCTGGAGGGTGAATCAGAAGAATCAGAAGAAGGAGAAGGAGAAGGTGAAGTCTGGAGGGTGAATCAGAAGAAGTAGAAGAAGGAGTAGGAGAAGGTGAAGTCTGGAGTGTGAATCAGAAGAAGCAGAAGAAGGAGAAGGAGAAGGTGAAGTCTGGAGGGTGAATCAGAAGAAGCAGAATAAGGAGAAGGAGAAGGTGAAGTCTGGAGGGTGAATCAGAAGAAGCAGAAGAAGGAGAAGGAGAAGGTGAAGTCTGGAGGGTGAATCAGAAGAAGTAGAAGAAGGAGAAGGAGAAGGTGAAGTCTGGAGGGTGAAGCAGAAGAAGTAGAAGAAGCAGAAGGAGAAGGTGAAGTCAGGAGGGTGAATCAGAAGAAGTAGAAGTAGGAGAAGGAGAAGGTGAAGTCAGGAGGGTGAATCAGAAGAAGCAGAAGAAGGAGAAGGAGAAGGTGAAGTCTCGAGGGTGAATCAGAAGAATCAGAAGAAGGAGAAGGAGAAGGTGAAGTCTGGAGGGTGAATCAGAAGAAGCAGAGGAAGGAGAAGGAGAAGGTGAAGTCTAGAGGGTGAATCAGAAGAAGCAGAATAAGGAGAAGGAGAAGGTGAAGTCTGGAGGGTGAATCAGAAGAAGCAGAATAAGGAGAAGGAGAAGGTGAAGTCTGGAGGGTGAATCAGAAGAAGCAGAAGAAGGAGAAGGAGAAGATGAAGTCTGGAGGGTGAATCAGAAGAAGTAGAAGAAGGAGAAGGAGAAGGTGAAGTCTGGAGGGTG
Source organism: Somniosus microcephalus (assembly GCF_052327205.1). Lineage (NCBI taxonomy): Eukaryota > Metazoa > Chordata > Chondrichthyes > Squaliformes > Somniosidae > Somniosus > Somniosus microcephalus. The sequence goes on along the minus strand of NW_028225688.1, from coordinate 102,353 downwards.
AAGCAGAAGAAGTAGAAGAAGGAGAAGGAGAAGGTGAAGTCAGGAGGGTGAATTAGAAGAAGCAAAAGAAGGAGAAGGAGAAGGTGAAGTCTGGAGGGTGAATCAGAAGAATCAGAAGAAGGAGAAGGAGAAGGTGAAGTCTGGAGGGTGAATCAGAAGAAGCAGAAGAAAGAGAAGGAGAAGGTGAAGTCTGGAGGGTGAAGCAGAAGAAACAGAAGAAGGAGAAGGAGAAGGTGAAGACAGGAGGGTGAATCAGAAGAAGTAGAAGAAGGAGAAGGAGAAGGTGAAGTCTGGAGGGTGAATCAGAAGAAGTAGAAGAAGGAGAAGGAGAAGGTGAAGTCTGAAGGGTGAATCAGAAGAAGCAGAAGAAGGAGAAGGAGAAGGTGAAGTCTGGAGGGTGAATCAGAAGAAGCAGAAGAAGGAGAAGGAGAAGATGAAGTCTGGAGGGTGAATCAGAAGAAGTAGAAGAAGGAGAAGGAGAAGGTGAAGTCTGGAGGGTGAATCAGAAGTAGTAGAAGAAGGAGCAGGAGAAGGTGAAGTCTGGACGGTGAATCAGAAGAAACAGAAGAAGGAGAAGGAGAAGGTGAAGTCTGGAGGGTGAATCAGAAGAAGTAGAAGAAGGAGAAGGAGAAGGTGTAGTCTGGAGGGTGAATCAGAAGAAGTAGACGAAGGAGAAGGAGAAGGAGAAGTCTGGAGGGTGAATCAGAAGAAGTAGAAGAAGTAGAAGGAGAAGGTGAAGTCAGGACGGTGAAGCAGAAGAAGGAGAAGAAGGAGAAGGAGAAGGTGAAGTCTGGAGGGTGAATCAGAATAAGTAGAAGAAGGAGAAGGAGAAGGTCAAGTCTGGAGGGTGAATCAGAAGAAGTAGAAGAAGGAGAAGGAGAAGGTGAAGTCTGGAGGGTGAAGCAGAAGAAGTAGAAGAAGGAGAAGGAGAAGGTGAAGTCAGGAGGGTGAATCAGAAGAAGTAGAAGAAGAAGAAGGAGAAGGTGGAGTCAGGAGGGTGAATCAGAAGAAGCAGAAGAAGGAGAAGGAGAAGGTGAAGTCTGGAGGGTGAATCAGAAGAAGTAGAAGAAGGAGAAGGAGAAGGTGAAGTCTGGAGGGTGAATCAGAAGTAGTAGAAGAAGGAGAAGGAGAAGGTGAAGTCTGGACGGTGAATCAGAAGAAACAGAAGAAGGAGAAGGAGAAGGTGAAGTCTGGAGGGTGAATCAGAAGAAGTAGAAGAAGGAGAAGGAGAAGGTGTAGTCTGGAGGGTGAATCAGAAGAAGTAGACGAAGGAGAAGGAGAAGGTGAAGTCTGGAGGGTGAATCAGAAGAAGCAAAAGAAGGAGAAGGAGAAGGTGAAGTCTGGAGGGTGAATCAGAAGAAGTAGAAGAAGGAGAAGGAGAAGGTGAAGTCTGGAGGGTGAATCAGAAGAAGCAGAAGAAGGAGAAGGAGAAGGTGAAGTCTGGAGGGTGAATCAGAAGAAGCAGAAGAAGGAGAAGGAGAAGGTGAAGTCTGGAGGGTGAATCAGAAGAAGCAGAAGAAGGAGAAGGAGAAGGTGAAGTCTGGAGGGTGAATCAGAAGAAGCAGAAGAAGTAGAAGGAGAAGGTGAAGTCTGGAGGGTGAATCAGAAGAAGTAGAAGAAGGAGAAGGAGTAGGTGAAGTCAGGAGGGTGAATCAGAAGAAGCAGAAGAAGGAGAAGGAGAAGGTGAAGTCTGGAGGGTGAATCAGAAGAATCAGAAGAAGGAGAAGGAGAAGGTGAAGTCTGGAGGGTGAATCAGAAGAAGCAGAAGAAAGAGAAGGAGCAGGTGAAGTCTGGAGGGTGAATCAGAAGAAGTAGAAGAAGGAGAAGGAGAAGGTGAAGTCTGGAGTGTGAATCAGAAGAAGCAGAAGAAGGAGAAGGAGAAGGTGAAGTCTAGAGGGTGAATCAGAAGAAGCAGAATAAGGAGAAGGAGAAGGTGAAGTCTGGAGGGTGAATCAGAAGAAGCAGAAGAAGGAGAAGGAGAAGGTGAAGTCAGGAGGGTGAATCAGAAGAAGCAGAAGAAGGAGAAGGAGAAGGTGAAGTCTGGAGGGTGAATCAGAAGAATCAGAAGAAGGAGAAGGAGAAGGTGAAGTCTGGAGGGTGAATCAGAAGAAGCAGAAGAAAGAGAAGGAGAAGGTGTAGTCTGGAGGGTGAATCAGAAGAAGCAGAAGAAGGAGAAGGAGAAGGTGAAGTCTGGAGGGAGAAGCAGAAGAAGTAGAAGAAGGAGAAGGAGAAGGTGAAGTCTGGAGGGTGAATCAGAAGAAGTAGAAGAAGGAGAAGGAGAAGGTGAAGTCTGGAGGGTGAATCAGAAGAAGTAGTAGAAGGAGAAGGAGAAGGTGAAGTCTGGAGGGTGAATCAGAAGAAGCAGAAGAAGGAGAAGGAGAAGGTGAAGTCTGGAGGGTGAATCAGAAGAAGCAGAAGAAGGAGAAGGAGAAGGTGAAATCTGGAGGGTGAAACAGAAGAAGCAGAATAAGGAGAAGGAGAAGGTGAAGTCAGGAGGGTGAATCAGAAGAAGCAGAAGAAGGAGAAGGAGAAGGTGAAGTAAGGAGGGTGAATCAGAAGAAGCAGAAGAAGGAGAAGGAGAAGGTGAAGTCTGGAGTGTGAAGCAGAAGAAGCAAAAGAAGGAGAAGGAGAAGGTGAAGTCTGGAGGGTGAATCAGAAGAAGTAGAAGAAGGAGAAGGAGAAGGTGAAGTCTGGATGGTGAAGCAGAAGAAGTAGAAGAAGGAGAAGGAGCAGGTGATGTCAGGGGGATGAAGCAGAAGAAGTAGAAGAAGGAGAAGGAGAAGGTGAAGTCAGGACGGTGAAGCAGAAGAAGCAGAAGAAGGAGAAGGAGAAGGTGAAGTCTGGAGGGTGAATCAGAAGAAGTAGAAGAAGGAGAAGGAGAAGGTCAAGTCTGGAGGGTGAATCAGAAGAAGTAGAATAAGGAGAAGGAGAAGGTGAAGTCTGGAGGGTGAAGCAGAAGAAGTAGAAGAAGGAGAAGGAGAAGGTGAAGTCAGGAGGGTGAATCAGAAGAAGTAGAAGAAGGAGAAGGAGAAGGTGAAGTCAGGAGGGTGAATCAGAAGAAGCAGAAGAAGGAGAAGGAGAAGGTGAAGTCTGGAGGGTGAATCAGAAGAAGTAGAAGAAGGAGAAGGAGAAGGTGAAGTCTGGAGTGTGAATCAGAAGAAGCAGAAGAAGGAGAAGGAGAAGGTGAAGTCTAGAGGGTGAATCAGAAGAAGCAGAATAAGGAGAAGGAGAAGGTGAAGTCTGGAGGGTGAATCAGAAGAAGCAGAAGAAGGAGAAGGAGAAGGTGAAGTCTGGAGGGTGAATCAGAAGAAGTAGAAGAAGGAGAAGGAGAAGGTGAAGTCTGGAGGGTGAAGCAGAAGAAGTAGAAGAAGGAGAAGGAGAAGGTGAAGTCAGGAGGGTGAATCAGAAGAAGTAGAAGGAGAAGGAGAAGGTGAAGTCAGGAGGGTGAATCAGAAGAAGCAGAAGAAGGAGAAGGAGAAGGTGAAGTCTGGAGGGTGAATCAGAAGAATCAGAAGAAGGAGAAGGAGAAGGTGAAGTCTGGAGGGTGAATCAGAAGAAGCAGAGGAAGGAGAAGGAGAAGGTGAAGTCTGGAGGGTGAATAAGAAGAAGCAGAATAAGGAGAAGGAGAAGGTGAAGTCTGGAGGGTGAATCAGAAGAAGCAGAAGAAGGAGAAGGAGAAGGTGAAGTCTGGAGGGTGAATCAGAAGAAGCAGAAGAAGGAGAAGGAGAAGATGAAGTCTGGAGGGTGAATCAGAAGAAGTAGAAGAAGGAGAAGGAGAAGGTGAAGTCTGGAGGGTGAAGCAGAAGAAGTAGAAGAAGGAGAAGGAGAAGGTGAAGTCAGGAGGGTGAATCAGAAGAAGTAGAAGAAGAAGAAGGAGAAGATGAAGTCAGGAGGGTGAATCAGAAGAAGCAGAAGAAGGAGAAGGAGAAGGTGAAGTCTGGAGGGTGAATCAGAAGAATCAGAAGAAGGAGAAGTAGAAGGTGAAGTCTGCAGGGTGAATCAGAAGAAGCAGAAGAAAGAGAAGGAGAAGGTGAAGTCTGGAGGGTGAAGCAGAAGAAACAGAAGAAGGAGAAGGAGAAGGTGAAGACTGGAGGGTGAATCAGAAGAAGTAGAAGAAGGAGAAGGAGAAGGTGAAGTCTGGAGGGTGAATCAGAAGAAGTAGAAGAAGGAGAAGGAGAAGGTGAAGTCTGGAGGGTGAATCAGAAGAAGCAGAAGAAGGAGAAGGAGAAGGAGAAGTCTGGAGGGTGAATCAGAAGAAGCAGAAGAAGGAGAAGGAGAAGGTGAAGTCTGGAGGGTGAAGCAGAAGAAGTAGAAGAAGGAGAAGGAGAAGGTGAAGTCAGGAGGGTGAATCAGAAGAAGCAGAAGAAGGAGAAGGAGAAGGTGAAGTCTGGAGGGTGAATCAGAAGAATCAGAAGAAGGAGAAGGAGAAGGTGAAGTCTGGAGGGTGAATCAGAAGAAGCCGAAGAAGGAGAAGGAGAAGGTGAAGTCTGGAGGGTGAATCAGAAGAAGCAGAAGAAGGAGAAGGAGAAGGTGAAGTCGGGAGGGTGAATCAGAAGAAGCAGAAGAAGGAGAAGGAGAAGGTGAAGTTAGGAGGGTGAATCAGAAGAAGCAGAAGAAGGAGAAGGAGCAGGTGATGTCAGCGGGATGAAGCAGAAGAAGTAGAAGAAGGAGAAGGAGAAGGTGAAGTCAGGACGGTGAAGCAGAAGAAGCAGAAGAAGGAGAAGGAGAATGTGAAGTCTGGAGGGTGAATCAGAATAAGTAGAAGAAGGAGAAGGAGAAGGTCAAGTCTGGAGGGTGAATCAGAAGAAGTAGAAGAAGGAGAAGGAGAAGGTGAAGTCTGGAGGGTGAAGCAGAAGAAGTAGAAGAAGGAGAAGGAGAAGGTGAAGTCAGGAGGGTGAACCAGAAGAAGTAGAAGAAGTTGAAGGAGAAGGTGAAGTCTGGAGGGTGAATCAGAAGAAGCAGAAGAAGGAGAAGGAGAAGGTGAAGTCTGGAGGGTGAATCAGAAGAAGCAGAAGAAAGAGAAGGAGAAGGTGTAGTCTGGAGGGTGAATCAGAAGAAGCAGAAGAAGGAGAAGGAGAAGGTGAAGTCTGGAGGGAGAAGCAGAAGAAGTAGAAGAAGGAGAAGGAGAAGGTGAAGTCTGGAGGGTGAATCAGAAGAAGTAGAAGAAGGAGAAGGAGAAGGTGAAGTCTGGAGGGTGAATCAGAAGAAGTAGTAGAAGGAGAAGGAGAAGGTGAAGTCTGGAGGGTGAATCAGAAGAAGCAGAAGAAGGAGAAGGAGAAGGTGAAGTCTGGAGGGTGAATCAGAAGAAGCAGAAGAAGGAGAAGGAGAAGGTGAAATCTGGAGGGTGAAACAGAAGAAGCAGAATAAGGAGAAGGAGAAGGTGAAGTCAGGAGGGTGAATCAGAAGAAGCAGAAGAAGGAGAAGGAGAAGGTGAAGTAAGGAGGGTGAATCAGAAGAAGCAGAAGAAGGAGAAGGAGAAGGTGAAGTCTGGAGTGTGAAGCAGAAGAAGCAAAAGAAGGAGAAGGAGAAGGTGAAGTCTGGAGGGTGAATCAGAAGAAGTAGAAGAAGGAGAAGGAGAAGGTGAAGTCTGGATGGTGAAGCAGAGGAAGTAGAAGAAGGAGAAGGAGCAGGTGATGTCAGGGGGATGAAGCAGAAGAAGTAGAAGAAGGAGAAGGAGAAGGTGAAGTCAGGACGGTGAAGCAGAAGAAGCAGAAGAAGGAGAAGGAGAAGGTGAAGTCTGGAGGGTGAATCAGAAGAAGTAGAAGAAGGAGAAGGAGAAGGTCAAGTCTGGAGGGTGAATCAGAAGAAGTAGAATAAGGAGTAGGAGAAGGTGAAGTCTGGAGGGTGAAGCAGAAGAAGTAGAAGAAGGAGAAGGAGAAGGTGAAGTCAGGAGGGTGAATCAGAAGAAGTAGAAGAAGGAGAAGGAGAAGGTGAAGTCAGGAGGGTGAATCAGAAGAAGCAGAAGAAGGAGAAGGAGAAGGTGAAGTCTGGAGGGTGAATCAGAAGAATCAGAAGAAGGAGAAGGAGAAGGTGAAGTCTGGAGGGTGAATCAGAAGAAGCAGAAGAAAGAGAAGGAGAAGGTGAAGTCTGGAGGGTGAATCAGAAGAAGTAGAAGAAGGAGAAGGAGAAGGTGAAGTCTGGAGTGTGAATCAGAAGAAGCAGAAGAAGGAGAAGGAGAAGGTGAAGTCTAGAGGGTGAATCAGAAGAAGCAGAATAAGGAGAAGGAGAAGGTGAAGTCTGGAGGGTGAATCAGAAGAAGCAGAAGAAGGAGAAGGAGAAGGTGAAGTCTGGAGGGTGAATCAGAAGAAGTAGAAGAAGGAGAAGGAGAAGGTGAAGTCTGGAGGGTGAAGCAGAAGAAGTAGAAGAAGGAGAAGGAGAAGGTGAAGTCAGGAGGGTGAACCAGAAGAAGTAGAAGAAGGAGAAGGAGAAGGTGAAGTCAGGAGGGTGAATCAGAAGAAGCAGAAGAAGGAGAAGGAGAAGGTGAAGTCTGGAGGGTGAATCAGAAGAAGTAGAAGAAGGAGAAGGAGAAGGTGTTGTCTGGAGGGTGAATCAGAAGAAGTAGACGAAGGAGAAGGAGAAGGTGAAGTCTGGAGGGTGAATCAGAAGAAGCAGAAGAAGGAGAAGGAGAAGGTGAAGTCTGGAGGGTGAATCAGAAGAAGCAGAAGAAGGAGAAGGAGAAGGTGAAGTCTGGAGGGTGAATCAGAAGAAGCAGAATAAGGAGAAGGAGAAGGTGAAGTCTGGAGGGTGAATCAGAAGAAGCAGAAAAAGGAGAAGGAGAAGGTGAAGTCTGAAGGGTGAATCAGAAGAAGTAGAAGAAGGAGAAGGAGAAGGTGAAGTCTGGAGGGTGAAGCAGAAGAAGTAGAAGAAGGAGAAGGAGAAGGTGAAGTCAGGAGGGTGAATCAGAAGAAGTAGAAGAAGGAGAAGGAGAAGGTGAAGTCAGGAGGGTGAATCAGAAGAAGCAGAAGAAGGAGAAGGAGCAGGTGAAGTCTGGAGGGTGAATCAGAAGAATCAGAAGAAGGAGAAGGAGAAGGTGAAGTCTGGAGGGTGAATCAGAAGAAGCAGAAGAAAGAGAAGGAGAAGGTGAAGTCTGGAGGGTGAAGCAGAAGAAACAGAAGAAGGAGAAGGAGAAGGTGAAGACTGGAGGGTGAATCAGAAGAAGTAGAAGAAGGAGAAGGAGAAGGTGAAGTCTGGAGGGTGAATCAGAAGAAGTAGAAGAAGGAGAATGAGAAGGTGATGTCTGGAGGGTGAATCAGAAGAAGCAGAAGAAGGAGAAGGAGAAGGTGAAGTCTGGAGGGTGAATCAGAAGAAGCAGAAGAAGTAGAAGGAGAAGATGAAGTCTGGAGGGAGAACCAGAAGAAGTAGAAGAAGGAGAAGGAGAAGGTGAGGTCTGGAGGGTGAATCAGAAGAAGCAGAAGAAGGAGAAGGAGAAGGTGAAGTCTGGAGGGTGAATCAGAAGAAGCAGAAGAAGTAGAAGGAGAAGGTGAAGTCTGGAGGGTGAATCAGAAGAAGCAGAAGAAGGAGAAGGAGAAGGTGAAGTCAGGAGGGTGAATCAGAAGAAGCAGAAGAAGGAGAAGGAGAAGGTGAAGTTAGGAGGGTGAATCAGAAGAAGCAGAAGAAGGAGAAGGAGCAGGTGATGTCAGGGGGATGAAGCAGAAGAAGTAGAAGAAGGAGAAGGAGAAGGTGAAGTCCGGCCGGTGAAGCAGAAGAAGCAGAAGAAGGAGAAGGAGAAGGTGAAGTCTGGAGGGTGAATCAGAAGAAGTAGAAGAAGGAGAAGGAGAAGGTCAAGTCTGGAGGGGGAATCAGAAGAAGTAGAAGAAGGAGAAGGAGAAGGTGAAGTCTGGAGGGTGAAGCAGAAGAAGTAGAAGAAGGAGAAGGAGAAGGTGAAGTCAGGAGGGTGAATCAGAAGAAGTAGAAGAAGGAGAAGGAGAAGGTGAAGTCAGGAGGGTGAATCAGAAGAAGCAGAAGAAGGAGAAGAAGAAGGTGAAGTCTGGAGGGTGAATCAGAAGAATCAGAAGAAGGAGAAGGAGAAGGTGAAGTCTGGAGGGTGAATCAGAAGAAGCAGAAGAAAGAGAAGGAGAAGGTGAAGTCTGGAGGGTGAATCAGAAGAAGTAGAAGAAGGAGTAGGAGAAGGTGAAGTCTGGAGTGTGAATCAGAAGAAGCAGAAGAAGGAGAAGGAGAAGGTGAAGTCTGGAGGGTGAATCCGAAGAAGCAGAATAAGGAGAAGGAGAAGGTGAAGTCTGGAGGGTGAATCAGAAGAAGCAGAAGAAGGAGAAGGAGAAGGTGAAGTCTGGAGGGTGAATCAGAAGAAGTAGAAGAAGGAGAAGGAGAAGGTGAAGTCTGGAGGGTGAAGCAGAAGAAGTAGAAGAAGGAGAAGGAGAAGGTGAAGTCAGGAGGGTGAATCAGAAGAAGTAGAAGTAGGAGAAGGAGAAGGTGAAGTCAGGAGGGTGAATCAGAAGAAGCAGAAGAAGGAGAAGGAGAAGGTGAAGTCTCGAGGGTGAATCAGAAGAATCAGAAGAAGGAGAAGGAGAAGGTGAAGTCTGGAGGGTGAATCAGAAGAAGCAGAGGAAGGAGAAGGAGAAGGTGAAGTCTGGAGGGTGAATCAGAAGAAGCAGAATAAGGAGAAGGAGAAGGTGAAGTCTGGAGGGTGAATCAGAAGAAGCAGAATAAGGAGAAGGAGAAGGTGAAGTCTGGAGGGTGAATCAGAAGAAGCAGAAGAAGGAGAAGGAGAAGATGAAGTCTGGAGGGTGAATCAGAAGAAGTAGAAGAAGGAGAAGGAGAAGGTGAAGTCTGGAGGGTGAAGCAGAAGAAGTAGAAGAAGGAGAAGGAGAAGGTGAAGTCAGGAGGGTGAATTAGAAGAAGCAAAAGAAGGAGAAGGAGAAGGTGAAGTCTGGAGGGTGAATCAGAAGAATCAGAAGAAGGAGAAGGAGAAGGTGAAGTCTGGAGGGTGAATCAGAAGAAGCAGAAGAAAGAGAAGGAGAAGGTGAAGTCTGGAGGGTGAAGCAGAAGAAACAGAAGAAGGAGAAGGAGAAGGTGAAGACTGGAGGGTGAATCAGAAGAAGTAGAAGAAGGAGAAGGAGAAGGTGAAGTCTGGAGGGTGAATCAGAAGAAGTAGAAGAAGGAGAAGGAGAAGGTGAAGTCTGGAGGGTGAATCAGAAGAAGCAGAAGAAAGAGAAGGAGAAGGTGAAGTCTGGAGGGTGAAGCAGAAGAAACAGAAGAAGGAGAAGGAGAAGGTGAAGACTGGAGGGTGAATCAGAAGAAGTAGAAGAAGGAGAAGGAGAAGGTGAAGTCTGGAGGGTGAATCAGAAGAAGTAGAAGAAGGAGAATGAGAAGGTGATGTCTGGAGGGTGAATCAGAAGAAGCAGAAGAAGGAGAAGGAGAAGGTGAAGTCTGGAGGGTGAATCAGAAGAAGCAGAAGAAGTAGAAGGAGAAGATGAAGTCTGGAGGGTGAACCAGAAGAAGTAGAAGAAGGAGAAGGAGAAGGTGAGGTCTGGAGGGTGAATCAGAAGAAGCAGAAGAAGGAGAAGGAGAAGGTGAAGTCTGGAGGGTGAATCAGAAGAAGCAGAAGAAGTAGAAGGAGAAGGTGAAGTCTGGAGGGTGAATCAGAAGAAGCAGAAGAAGGAGAAGGAGAAGGTGAAGTCAGGAGGGTGAATCAGAAGAAGCAGAAGAAGGAGAAGGAGAAGGTGAAGTTAGGAGGGTGAATCAGAAGAAGCAGAAGAAGGAGAAGGAGCAGGTGATGTCAGGGGGATGAAGCAGAAGAAGTAGAAGAAGGAGAAGGAGAAGGTGAAGTCCGGCCGGTGAAGCAGAAGAAGCAGAAGAAGGAGAAGGAGAAGGTGAAGTCTGGAGGGTGAATCAGAAGAAGTAGAAGAAGGAGAAGGAGAAGGTCAAGTCTGGAGGGGGAATCAGAAGAAGTAGAAGAAGGAGAAGGAGAAGGTGAAGTCTGGAGGGTGAAGCAGAAGAAGTAGAAGAAGGAGAAGGAGAAGGTGAAGTCAGGAGGGTGAATCAGAAGAAGTAGAAGAAGGAGAAGGAGAAGGTGAAGTCAGGAGGGTGAATCAGAAGAAGCAGAAGAAGGAGAAGAAGAAGGTGAAGTCTGGAGGGTGAATCAGAAGAATCAGAAGAAGGAGAAGGAGAAGGTGAAGTCTGGAGGGTGAATCAGAAGAAGCAGAAGAAAGAGAAGGAGAAGGTGAAGTCTGGAGGGTGAATCAGAAGAAGTAGAAGAAGGAGTAGGAGAAGGTGAAGTCTGGAGTGTGAATCAGAAGAAGCAGAAGAAGGAGAAGGAGAAGGTGAAGTCTGGAGGGTGAATCAGAAGAAGCAGAAGAAGGAGAAGGAGAAGGTGAAGTCTGGAGGGTGAATCAGAAGAAGTAGAAGAAGGAGAAGGAGAAGGTGAAGTCTGGAGGGTGAAGCAGAAGAAGTAGAAGAAGGAGAAGGAGAAGGTGAAGTCAGGAGGGTGAATCAGAAGAAGTAGAAGTAGGAGAAGGAGAAGGTGAAGTCAGGAGGGTGAATCAGAAGAAGCAGAAGAAGGAGAAGGAGAAGGTGAAGTCTCGAGGGTGAATCAGAAGAATCAGAAGAAGGAGAAGGAGAAGGTGAAGTCTGGAGGGTGAATCAGAAGAAGCAGAGGAAGGAGAAGGAGAAGGTGAAGTCTGGAGGGTGAATCAGAAGAAGCAGAATAAGGAGAAGGAGAAGGTGAAGTCTGGAGGGTGAATCAGAAGAAGCAGAATAAGGAGAAGGAGAAGGTGAAGTCTGGAGGGTGAATCAGAAGAAGCAGAAGAAGGAGAAGGAGAAGATGAAGTCTGGAGGGTGAATCAGAAGAAGTAGAAGAAGGAGAAGGAGAAGGTGAAGTCTGGAGGGTGAAGCAGAAGAAGTAGAAGAAGGAGAAGGAGAAGGTGAAGTCAGGAGGGTGAATTAGAAGAAGCAAAAGAAGGAGAAGGAGAAGGTGAAGTCTGGAGGGTGAATCAGAAGAATCAGAAGAAGGAGAAGGAGAAGGTGAAGTCTGGAGGGTGAATCAGAAGAAGCAGAAGAAAGAGAAGGAGAAGGTGAAGTCTGGAGGGTGAAGCAGAAGAAACAGAAGAAGGAGAAGGAGAAGGTGAAGACTGGAGGGTGAATCAGAAGAAGTAGAAGAAGGAGAAGGAGAAGGTGAAGTCTGGAGGGTGAATCAGAAGAAGTAGAAGAAGGAGAAGGAGAAGGTGAAGTCTGGAGGGTGAATCAGAAGAAGCAGAAGAAGGAGAAGGAGAAGGTGAAGTCTGGAGGGTGAATCAGAAGAAGCAGAAGAAGGAGAAGGAGAAGATGAAGTCTGGAGGGTGAATCAGAAGAAGTAGAAGAAGGAGAAGGAGAAGGTGAAGTCTGGAGGGTGAATCAGAAGTAGTAGAAGAAGGAGAAGGAGAAGGTGAAGTCTGGACGGTGAATCAGAAGAAACAGAAGAAGGAGAAGGAGAAGGAGAAGTCTGGAGGGTGAATCAGAAGAAGTAGAAGAAGTAGAAGGAGAAGGTGAAGTCAGGACGGTGAAGCAGAAGAAGGAGAAGAAGGAGAAGGAGAAGGTGAAGTCTGGAGGGTGAATCAGAATAAGTAGAAGAAGGAGAAGGAGAAGGTCAAGTCTGGAGGGTGAATCAGAAGAAGTAGAAGAAGGAGAAGGAGAAGGTGAAGTCTGGAGGGTGAAGCAGAAGAAGTAGAAGAAGGAGAAGGAGAAGGTGAAGTCAGGAGGGTGAATCAGAAGAAGTAGAAGAAGAAGAAGGAGAAGGTGGAGTCAGGAGGGTGAATCAGAAGAAGCAGAAGAAGGAGAAGGAGAAGGTGAAGTCTGGAGGGTGAATCAGAAGAAGTAGAAGAAGGAGAAGGAGAAGGTGAAGTCTGGAGGGTGAATCAGAAGTAGTAGAAGAAGGAGAAGGAGAAGGTGAAGTCTGGACGGTGAATCAGAAGAAACAGAAGAAGGAGAAGGAGAAGGTGAAGTCTGGAGGGTGAATCAGAAGAAGTAGAAGAAGGAGAAGGAGAAGGTGTAGTCTGGAGGGTGAATCAGAAGAAGTAGACGAAGGAGAAGGAGAAGGTGAAGTCTGGAGGGTGAATCAGAAGAAGCAAAAGAAGGAGAAGGAGAAGGTGAAGTCTGGAGGGTGAATCAGAAGAAGTAGAAGAAGGAGAAGGAGAAGGTGAAGTCTGGAGGGTGAATCAGAAGAAGCAGAAGAAGGAGAAGGAGAAGGTGAAGTCTGGAGGGTGAATCAGAAGAAGCAGAAGAAGGAGAAGGAGAAGGTGAAGTCTGGAGGGTGAATCAGAAGAAGCAGAAGAAGGAGAAGGAGAAGGTGAAGTCTGGAGGGTGAATCAGAAGAAGCAGAAGAAGTAGAAGGAGAAGGTGAAGTCTGGAGGGTGAATCAGAAGAAGTAGAAGAAGGAGAAGGAGAAGGTGAAGTCAGGAGGGTGAATCAGAAGAAGCAGAAGAAGGAGAAGGAGAAGGTGAAGTCTGGAGGGTGAATCAGAAGAATCAGAAGAAGGAGAAGGAGAAGGTGAAGTCTGGAGGGTGAATCAGAAGAAGCAGAAGAAAGAGAAGGAGCAGGTGAAGTCTGGAGGGTGAATCAGAAGAAGTAGAAGAAGGAGAAGGAGAAGGTGAAGTCTGGAGTGTGAATGAGAAGAAGCAGAAGAAGGAGAAGGAGAAGGTGAAGTCTAGAGGGTGAATCAGAAGAAGCAGAATAAGGAGAAGGAGAAGGTGAAGTCTGGAGGGTGAATCAGAAGAAGCAGAAGAAGGAGAAGGAGAAGGTGAAGTCAGGAGGGTGAATCAGAAGAAGCAGAAGAAGGAGAAGGAGAAGGTGAAGTCTGGAGGGTGAATCAGAAGAATCAGAAGAAGGAGAAGGAGAAGGTGAAGTCTGGAGGGTGAATCAGAAGAAGCAGAAGAAAGAGAAGGAGAAGGTGTAGTCTGGAGGGTGAATCAGAAGAAGCAGAAGAAGGAGAAGGAGAAGGTGAAGTCTGGAGGGAGAAGCAGAAGAAGTAGAAGAAGGAGAAGGAGAAGGTGAAGTCTGGAGGGTGAATCAGAAGAAGTAGAAGAAGGAGAAGGAGAAGGTGAAGTCTGGAGGGTGAATCAGAAGAAGTAGTAGAAGGAGAAGGAGAAGGTGAAGTCTGGAGGGTGAATCAGAAGAAGCAGAAGAAGGAGAAGGAGAAGGTGAAGTCTGGAGGGTGAATCAGAAGAAGCAGAAGAAGGAGAAGGAGAAGGTGAAATCTGGAGGGTGAAACAGAAGAAGCAGAATAAGGAGAAGGAGAAGGTGAAGTCAGGAGGGTGAATCAGAAGAAGCAGAAGAAGGAGAAGGAGAAGGTGAAGTAAGGAGGGTGAATCAGAAGAAGCAGAAGAAGGAGAAGGAGAAGGTGAAGTCTGGAGTGTGAAGCAGAAGAAGCAAAAGAAGGAGAAGGAGAAGGTGAAGTCTGGAGGGTGAATCAGAAGAAGTAGAAGAAGGAGAAGGAGAAGGTGAAGTCTGGATGGTGAAGCAGAAGAAGTAGAAGAAGGAGAAGGAGCAGGTGATGTCAGGGGGATGAAGCAGAAGAAGTAGAAGAAGGAGAAGGAGAAGGTGAAGTCAGGACGGTGAAGCAGAAGAAGCAGAAGAAGGAGAAGGAGAAGGTGAAGTCTGGAGGGTGAATCAGAAGAAGTAGAAGAAGGAGAAGGAGAAGGTCAAGTCTGGAGGGTGAATCAGAAGAAGTAGAATAAGGAGAAGGAGAAGGTGAAGTATGGAGGGTGAAGCAGAAGAAGTAGAAGAAGGAGAAGGAGAAGGTGAAGTCAGGAGGGTGAATCAGAAGAAGTAGAAGAAGGAGAAGGAGAAGGTGAAGTCAGGAGGGTGAATCAGAAGAAGCAGAAGAAGGAGAAGGAGAAGGTGAAGTCTGGAGGGTGAATCAGAAGAATCAGAAGAAGGAGAAGGAGAAGGTGAAGTCTGGAGGGTGAATCAGAAGAAGCAGAAGAAAGAGAAGGAGAAGGTGAAGTCTGGAGGGTGAATCAGAAGAAGTAGAAGAAGGAGAAGGAGAAGGTGAAGTCTGGAGTGTGAATCAGAAGAAGCAGAAGAAGGAGAAGGAGAAGGTGAAGTCTAGAGGGTGAATCAGAAGAAGCAGAATAAGGAGAAGGAGAAGGTGAAGTCTGGAGGGTGAATCAGAAGAAGTAGAAGAAGGAGAAGGAGAAGGTGAAGTCTGGAGGGTGAAGCAGAAGAAGTAGAAGAAGGAGAAGGAGAAGGTGAAGTCAGGAGGGTGAATCAGAAGAAGTAGAAGGAGAAGGAGAAGGTGAAGTCAGGAGGGTGAATCAGAAGAAGCAGAAGAAGGAGAAGGAGAAGGTGAAGTCTGGAGGGTGAATCAGAAGAATCAGAAGAAGGAGAAGGAGAAGGTGAAGTCTGGAGGGTGAATCAGAAGAAGCAGAGGAAGGAGAAGGAGAAGGTGAAGTCTGGAGGGTGAATAAGAAGAAGCAGAATAAGGAGAAGGAGAAGGTGAAGTCTGGAGGGTGAATCAGAAGAAGCAGAAGAAGGAGAAGGAGAAGGTGAAGTCTGGAGGGTGAATCAGAAGAAGCAGAAGAAGGAGAAGGAGAAGATGAAGTCTGGAGGGTGAATCAGAAGAAGTAGAAGAAGGAGAAGGAGAAGGTGAAGTCTGGAGGGTGAAGCAGAAGAAGTAGAAGAAGGAGAAGGAGAAGGTGAAGTCAGGAGGGTGAATCAGAAGAAGTAGAAGAAGAAGAAGGAGAAGATGAAGTCAGGAGGGTGAATCAGAAGAAGCAGAAGAAGGAGAAGGAGAAGGTGAAGTCTGGAGGGTGAATCAGAAGAATCAGAAGAAGGAGAAGTAGAAGGTGAAGTCTGCAGGGTGAATCAGAAGAAGCAGAAGAAAGAGAAGGAGAAGGTGAAGTCTGGAGGGTGAAGCAGAAGAAACAGAAGAAGGAGAAGGAGAAGGTGAAGACTGGAGGGTGAATCAGAAGAAGTAGAAGAAGGAGAAGGAGAAGGTGAAGTCTGGAGGGTGAATCAGAAGAAGTAGAAGAAGGAGAAGGAGAAGGTGAAGTCTGGAGGGTGAATCAGAAGAAGCAGAAGAAGGAGAAGGAGAAGGAGAAGTCTGGAGGGTGAATCAGAAGAAGCAGAAGAAGGAGAAGGAGAAGGTGAAGTCTGGAGGGTGAAGCAGAAGAAGTAGAAGAAGGAGAAGGAGAAGGTGAAGTCAGGAGGGTGAATCAGAAGAAGCAGAAGAAGGAGAAGGAGAAGGTGAAGTCTGGAGGGTGAATCAGAAGAATCAGAAGAAGGAGAAGGAGAAGGTGAAGTCTGGAGGGTGAATCAGAAGAAGCCGAAGAAGGAGAAGGAGAAGGTGAAGTCTGGAGGGTGAATCAGAAGAAGCAGAAGAAGGAGAAGGAGAAGGTGAAGTCGGGAGGGTGAATCAGAAGAAGCAGAAGAAGGAGAAGGAGAAGGTGAAGTTAGGAGGGTGAATCAGAAGAAGCAGAAGAAGGAGAAGGAGCAGGTGATGTCAGCGGGATGAAGCAGAAGAAGTAGAAGAAGGAGAAGGAGAAGGTGAAGTCAGGACGGTGAAGCAGAAGAAGCAGAAGAAGGAGAAGGAGAATGTGAAGTCTGGAGGGTGAATCAGAATAAGTAGAAGAAGGAGAAGGAGAAGGTCAAGTCTGGAGGGTGAATCAGAAGAAGTAGAAGAAGGAGAAGGAGAAGGTGAAGTCTGGAGGGTGAAGCAGAAGAAGTAGAAGAAGGAGAAGGAGAAGGTGAAGTCAGGAGGGTGAACCAGAAGAAGTAGAAGAAGTTGAAGGAGAAGGTGAAGTCAGGAGGGTGAATCAGAAGAAGCAGAAGAAGGAGAAGGAGAAGGTGAAGTCTGGAGGGTGAATCAGAAGAAGTAGAAGAAGGAGAAGGAGAAGGTGTTGTCTGGAGGGTGAATCAGAAGAAGTAGACGAAGGAGAAGGAGAAGGTGAAGTCTGGAGGGTGAATCAGAAGAAGCAGAAGAAGGAGAAGGAGAAGGTGAAGTCTGGAGGGTGAATCAGAAGAAGCAGAAGAAAGAGAAGGAGAAGGTGTAGTCTGGAGGGTGAATCAGAAGAAGCAGAAGAAGGAGAAGGAGAAGGTGAAGTCTGGAGGGAGAAGCAGAAGAAGTAGAAGAAGGAGAAGGAGAAGGTGAAGTCTGGAGGGTGAATCAGAAGAAGTAGAAGAAGGAGAAGGAGAAGGTGAAGTCTGGAGGGTGAATCAGAAGAAGTAGTAGAAGGAGAAGGAGAAGGTGAAGTCTGGAGGGTGAATCAGAAGAAGCAGAAGAAGGAGAAGGAGAAGGTGAAGTCTGGAGGGTGAATCAGAAGAGGTAGAAGAAGGAGAAGGAGAAGGTGAAATCTGGAGGGTGAAACAGAAGAAGCAGAATAAGGAGAAGGAGAAGGTGAAGTCAGGAGGGTGAATCAGAAGAAGCAGAAGAAGGAGAAGGAGAAGGTGAAGTAAGGAGGGTGAATCAGAAGAAGCAGAAGAAGGAGAAGGAGAAGGTGAAGTCTGGAGTGTGAAGCAGAAGAAGCAAAAGAAGGAGAAGGAGAAGGTGAAGTCTGGAGGGTGAATCAGAAGAAGTAGAAGAAGGAGAAGGAGAAGGTGAAGTCTGGATGGTGAAGCAGAAGAAGTAGAAGAAGGAGAAGGAGCAGGTGATGTCAGGGGGATGAAGCAGAAGAAGTAGAAGAAGGAGAAGGAGAAGGTGAAGTCAGGACGGTGAAGCAGAAGAAGCAGAAGAAGGAGAAGGAGAAGGTGAAGTCTGGAGGGTGAATCAGAAGAAGTAGAAGAAGGAGAAGGAGAAGGTCAAGTCTGGAGGGTGAATCAGAAGAAGTAGAATAAGGAGAAGGAGAAGGTGAAGTCTGGAGGGTGAAGCAGAAGAAGTAGAAGAAGGAGAAGGAGAAGGTGAAGTCAGGAGGGTGAATCAGAAGAAGTAGAAGAAGGAGAAGGAGAAGGTGAAGTCAGGAGGGTGAATCAGAAGAAGCAGAAGAAGGAGAAGGAGAAGGTGAAGTCTGGAGGGTGAATCAGAAGAATCAGAAGAAGGAGAAGGAGAAGGTGAAGTCTGGAGGGTGAATCAGAAGAAGCAGAAGAAAGAGAAGGAGAAGGTGAAGTCTGGAGGGTGAATCAGAAGAAGTAGAAGAAGGAGAAGGAGAAGGTGAAGTCTGGAGTGTGAATCAGAAGAAGCAGAAGAAGGAGAAGGAGAAGGTGAAGTCTAGAGGGTGAATCAGAAGAAGCAGAATAAGGAGAAGGAGAAGGTGAAGTCTGGAGGGTGAATCAGAAGAAGCAGAAGAAGGAGAAGGAGAAGGTGAAGTCTGGAGGGTGAATCAGAAGAAGTAGAAGAAGGAGAAGGAGAAGGTGAAGTCTGGAGGGTGAAGCAGAAGAAGTAGAAGAAGGAGAAGGAGAAGGTGAAGTCAGGAGGGTGAATCAGAAGAAGTAGAAGGAGAAGGAGAAGGTGAAGTCAGGAGGGTGAATCAGAAGAAGCAGAAGAAGGAGAAGGAGAAGGTGAAGTCTGGAGGGTGAATCAGAAGAATCAGAAGAAGGAGAAGGAGAAGGTGAAGTCTGGAGGGTGAATCAGAAGAAGCAGAGGAAGGAGAAGGAGAAGGTGAAGTCTGGAGGGTGAATAAGAAGAAGCAGAATAAGGAGAAGGAGAAGGTGAAATCTGGAGGGTGAAACAGAAGAAGCAGAATAAGGAGAAGGAGAAGGTGAAGGCAGGAGGGTGAATCAGAAGAAGCAGAAGAAGGAGAAGGAGAAGGTGAAGTAAGGAGGGTGAATCAGAAGAAGCAGAAGAAGGAGAAGGAGAAGGTGAAGTCTGGAGTGTGAAGCAGAAGAAGCAAAAGAAGGAGAAGGAGAAGGTGAAGTCTGGAGGGTGAATCAGAAGAAGTAGAAGAAGGAGAAGGAGAAGGTGAAGTCTGGATGGTGAAGCAGAAGAAGTAGAAGAAGGAGAAGGAGCAGGTGATGTCAGGGGGATGAAGCAGAAGAAGTAGAAGAAGGAGAAGGAGAAGGTGAAGTCAGGACGGTGAAGCAGAAGAAGCAGAAGAAGGAGAAGGAGAAGGTGAAGTCTGGAGGGTGAATCAGAAGAAGTAGAAGAAGGAGAAGGAGAAGGTCAAGTCTGGAGGGTGAATCAGAAGAAGTAGAATAAGGAGAAGGAGAAGGTGAAGTCTGGAGGGTGAAGCAGAAGAAGTAGAAGAAGGAGAAGGAGAAGGTGAAGTCAGGAGGGTGAATCAGAAGAAGTAGAAGAAGGAGAAGGAGAAGGTGAAGTCAGGAGGGTGAATCAGAAGAAGCAGAAGAAGGAGAAGGAGAAGGTGAAGTCTGGAGGGTGAATCAGAAGAATCAGAAGAAGGAGAAGGAGAAGGTGAAGTCTGGAGGGTGAATCAGAAGAAGCAGAAGAAAGAGAAGGAGAAGGTGAAGTCTGGAGGGTGAATCAGAAGAAGTAGAAGAAGGATAAGGAGAAGGTGAAGTCTGGAGTGTGAATCAGAAGAAGCAGAAGAAGGAGAAGGAGAAGGTGAAGTCTAGAGGGTGAATCAGAAGAAGCAGAATAAGGAGAAGGAGAAGGTGAAGTCTGGAGGGTGAATCAGAAGAAGCAGAAGAAGGAGAAGGAGAAGGTGAAGTCTGGAGGGTGAATCAGAAGAAGTAGAAGAAGGAGAAGGAGAAGGTGAAGTCTGGAGGGTGAAGCAGAAGAAGTAGAAGAAGGAGAAGGAGAAGGTGAAGTCAGGAGGGTGAATCAGAAGAAGTAGAAGGAGAAGGAGAAGGTGAAGTCAGGAGGGTGAATCAGAAGAAGCAGAAGAAGGAGAAGGAGAAGGTGAAGTCTGGAGGGTGAATCAGAAGAATCAGAAGAAGGAGAAGGAGAAGGTGAAGTCTGGAGGGTGAATCAGAAGAAGCAGAGGAAGGAGAAGGAGAAGGTGAAGTCTGGAGGGTGAATAAGAAGAAGCAGAATAAGGAGAAGGAGAAGGTGAAGTCTGGAGGGTGAATCAGAAGAAGCAGAAGAAGGAGAAGGAGAAGGTGAAGTCTGGAGGGTGAATCAGAAGAAGCAGAAGAAGGAGAAGGAGAAGATGAAGTCTGGAGGGTGAATCAGAAGAAGTAGAAGAAGGAGAAGGAGAAGGTGAAGTCTGGAGGGTGAAGCAGAAGAAGTAGAAGAAGGAGAAGGAGAAGGTGAAGTCAGGAGGGTGAATCAGAAGAAGTAGAAGAAGAAGAAGGAGAAGATGAAGTCAGGAGGGTGAATCAGAAGAAGCAGAAGAAGGAGAAGGAGAAGGTGAAGTCTGGAGGGTGAATCAGAAGAATCAGAAGAAGGAGAAGTAGAAGGTGAAGTCTGCAGGGTGAATCAGAAGAAGCAGAAGAAAGAGAAGGAGAAGGTGAAGTCTGGAGGGTGAAGCAGAAGAAACAGAAGAAGGAGTAGGAGAAGGTGAAGACTGGAGGGTGAATCAGAAGAAGTAGAAGAAGGAGAAGGAGAAGGTGAAGTCTGGAGGGTGAATCAGAAGAAGTAGAAGAAGGAGAAGGAGAAGGTGAAGTCTGGAGGGTGAATCAGAAGAAGCAGAAGAAGGAGAAGGAGAAGGAGAAGTCTGGAGGGTGAATCAGAAGAAGCAGAAGAAGGAGAAGGAGAAGGTGAAGTCTGGAGGGTGAAGCAGAAGAAGTAGAAGAAGGAGAAGGAGAAGGTGAAGTCAGGAGGGTGAATCAGAAGAAGCAGAAGAAGGAGAAGGAGAAGGTGAAGTCTGGAGGGTGAATCAGAAGAATCAGAAGAAGGAGAAGGAGAAGGTGAAGTCTGGAGGGTGAATCAGAAGAAGCCGAAGAAGGAGAAGGAGAAGGTGAAGTCTGGAGGGTGAATCAGAAGAAGCAGAAGAAGGAGAAGGAGAAGGTGAAGTCGGGAGGGTGAATCAGAAGAAGCAGAAGAAGGAGAAGGAGAAGGTGAAGTTAGGAGGGTGAATCAGAAGAAGCAGAAGAAGGAGAAGGAGCAGGTGATGTCAGCGGGATGAAGCAGAAGAAGTAGAAGAAGGAGAAGGAGAAGGTGAAGTCAGGACGGTGAAGCAGAAGAAGCAGAAGAAGGAGAAGGAGAATGTGAAGTCTGGAGGGTGAATCAGAATAAGTAGAAGAAGGAGAAGGAGAAGGTCAAGTCTGGAGGGTGAATCAGAAGAAGTAGAAGAAGGAGAAGGAGAAGGTGAAGTCTGGAGGGTGAAGCAGAAGAAGTAGAAGAAGGAGAAGGAGAAGGTGAAGTCAGGAGGGTGAACCAGAAGAAGTAGAAGAAGGAGAAGGAGAAGGTGAAGTCAGGAGGGTGAATCAGAAGAAGCAGAAGAAGGAGAAGGAGAAGGTGAAGTCTGGAGGGTGAATCAGAAGAAGTAGAAGAAGGAGAAGGAGAAGGTGTTGTCTGGAGGGTGAATCAGAAGAAGTAGACGAAGGAGAAGGAGAAGGTGAAGTCTGGAGGGTGAATCAGAAGAAGCAGAAGAAGGAGAAGGAGAAGGTGAAGTCTGGAGGGTGAATCAGAAGAAGCAGAAGAAAGAGAAGGAGAAGGTGTAGTCTGGAGGGTGAATCAGAAGAAGCAGAAGAAGGAGAAGGAGAAGGTGAAGTCTGGAGGGAGAAGCAGAAGAAGTAGAAGAAGGAGAAGGAGAAGGTGAAGTCTGGAGGGTGAATCAGAAGAAGTAGAAGAAGGAGAAGGAGAAGGTGAAGTCTGGAGGGTGAATCAGAAGAAGTAGTAGAAGGAGAAGGAGAAGGTGAAGTCTGGAGGGTGAATCAGAAGAAGCAGAAGAAGGAGAAGGAGAAGGTGAAGTCTGGAGGGTGAATCAGAAGAAGCAGAAGAAGGAGAAGGAGAAGGTGAAATCTGGAGGGTGAAACAGAAGAAGCAGAATAAGGAGAAGGAGAAGGTGAAGTCAGGACGGTGAAGCAGAAGAAGCAGAAGAAGGAGAAGGAGAAGGTGAAGCCTGGAGGGTGAATCAGAAGAAGTAGAAGAAGGAGAAGGAGAAGGTCAAGTCTGGAGGGTGAATCAGAAGAAGTAGAATAAGGAGAAGGAGAAGGTGAAGTCTGGAGGGTGAAGCAGAAGAAGTAGAAGAAGGAGAAGGAGAAGGTGAAGTCAGGAGGGTGAATCAGAAGAAGTAGAAGAAGGAGAAGGAGAAGGTGAAGTCAGGAGGGTGAATCAGAAGAAGCAGAAGAAGGAGAAGGAGAAGGTGAAGTCTGGAGGGTGAATCAGAAGAATCAGAAGAAGGAGAAGGAGAAGGTGAAGTCTGGAGGGTGAATCAGAAGAAGCAGAAGAAAGAGAAGGAGAAGGTGAAGTCTGGAGGGTGAATCAGAAGAAGTAGAAGAAGGAGAAGGAGAAGGTGAAGTCTGGAGTGTGAATCAGAAGAAGCAGAAGAAGGAGAAGGAGAAGGTGAAGTCTAGAGGGTGAATCAGAAGAAGCAGAATAAGGAGAAGGAGAAGGTGAAGTCTGGAGGGTGAATCAGAAGAAGCAGAAGAAGGAGAAGGAGAAGGTGAAGTCTGGAGGGTGAATCAGAAGAAGTAGAAGAAGGAGAAGGAGAAGGTGAAGTCTGGAGGGTGAAGCAGAAGAAGTAGAAGAAGGAGAAGGAGAAGGTGAAGTCAGGAGGGTGAATCAGAAGAAGTAGAAGGAGAAGGAGAAGGTGAAGTCAGGAGGGTGAATCAGAAGAAGCAGAAGAAGGAGAAGGAGAAGGTGAAGTCTGGAGGGTGAATCAGAAGAATCAGAAGAAGGAGAAGGAGAAGGTGAAGTCTGGAGGGTGAATCAGAAGAAGCAGAGGAAGGAGAAGGAGAAGGTGAAGTCTGGAGGGTGAATAAGAAGAAGCAGAATAAGGAGAAGGAGAAGGTGAAGTCTGGAGGGTGAATCAGAAGAAGCAGAAGAAGGAGAAGGAGAAGGTGAAGTCTGGAGGGTGAATCAGAAGAAGCAGAAGAAGGAGAAGGAGAAGATGAAGTCTGGAGGGTGAATCAGAAGAAGTAGAAGAAGGAGAAGGAGAAGGTGAAGTCTGGAGGGTGAAGCAGAAGAAGTAGAAGAAGGAGAAGGAGAAGGTGAAGTCAGGAGGGTGAATCAGAAGAAGTAGAAGAAGAAGAAGGAGAAGGTGAAGTCAGGAGGGTGAATCAGAAGAAGCAGAAGAAGGAGAAGGAGAAGGTGAAGTCTGGAGGGTGAATCAGAAGAATCAGAAGAAGGAGAAGTAGAAGGTGAAGTCTGCAGGGTGAATCAGAAGAAGCAGAAGAAAGAGAAGGAGAAGGTGAAGTCTGGAGGGTGAAGCAGAAGAAACAGAAGAAGGAGAAGGAGAAGGTGAAGACTGGAGGGTGAATCAGAAGAAGTAGAAGAAGGAGAAGGAGAAGGTGAAGTCTGGAGGGTGAATCAGAAGAAGTAGAAGAAGGAGAAGGAGAAGGTGAAGTCTGGAGGGTGAATCAGAAGAAGCAGAAGAAGGAGAAGGAGAAGGAGAAGTCTGGAGGGTGAATCAGAAGAAGCAGAAGAAGGAGAAGGAGAAGGTGAAGTCTGGAGGGTGAAGCAGAAGAAGTAGAAGAAGGAGAAGGAGAAGGTGAAGTCAGGAGGGTGAATCAGAAGAAGCAGAAGAAGGAGAAGGAGAAGGTGAAGTCTGGAGGGTGAATCAGAAGAATCAGAAGAAGGAGAAGGAGAAGGTGAAGTCTGGAGGGTGAATCAGAAGAAGCCGAAGAAGGAGAAGGAGAAGGTGAAGTCTGGAGGGTGAATCAGAAGAAGCAGAAGAAGGAGAAGGAGAAGGTGAAGTCAGGAGGGTGAATCAGAAGAAGCAGAAGAAGGAGAAGGAGAAGGTGAAGTTAGGAGGGTGAATCAGAAGAAGCAGAAGAAGGAGAAGGAGCAGGTGATGTCAGCGGGATGAAGCAGAAGAAGTAGAAGAAGGAGAAGGAGAAGGTGAAGTCAGGACGGTGAAGCAGAAGAAGCAGAAGAAGGAGAAGGAGAATGTGAAGTCTGGAGGGTGAATCAGAATAAGTAGAAGAAGGAGAAGGAGAAGGTCAAGTCTGGAGGGTGAATCAGAAGAAGTAGAAGAAGGAGAAGGAGAAGGTGAAGTCTGGAGGGTGAAGCAGAAGAAGTAGAAGAAGGAGAAGGAGAAGGTGAAGTCAGGAGGGTGAACCAGAAGAAGTAGAAGAAGGAGAAGGAGAAGGTGAAGTCAGGAGGGTGAATCAGAAGAAGCAGAAGAAGGAGAAGGAGAAGGTGAAGTCTGGAGGGTGAATCAGAAGAAGTAGAAGAAGGAGAAGGAGAAGGTGTTGTCTGGAGGGTGAATCAGAAGAAGTAGACGAAGGAGAAGGAGAAGGTGAAGTCTGGAGGGTGAATCAGAAGAAGCAGAAGAAGGAGAAGGAGAAGGTGAAGTCTGGAGGGTGAATCAGAAGAAGCAGAAGAAGGAGAAGGAGAAGGTGAAGTCTGGAGGGTGAATCAGAAGAAGCAGAATAAGGAGAAGGAGAAGGTGAAGTCTGGAGGGTGAATCAGAAGAAGCAGAAAAAGGAGAAGGAGAAGGTGAAGTCTGAAGGGTGAATCAGAAGAAGTAGAAGAAGGAGAAGGAGAAGGTGATGTCTGGAGGGTGAAGCAGAAGAAGTAGAAGAAGGAGAAGGAGAAGGTGAAGTCAGGAGGGTGAATCAGAAGAAGTAGAAGAAGGAGAAGGAGAAGGTGAAGTCAGGAGGGTGAATCAGAAGAAGCAGAAGAAGGAGAAGGAGAAGGTGAAGTCTGGAGGGTGAATCAGAAGAATCAGAAGAAGGAGAAGGAGAAGGTGAAGTCTGGAGGGTGAATCAGAAGAAGCAGAAGAAAGAGAAGGAGAAGGTGAAGTCTGGAGGGTGAAGCAGAAGAAGTAGAAGAAGGAGAAGGAGAAGGTTAAGTCAGGAGGGTGAATCAGAAGAAGCAGAAGAAGGAGAAGGAGAAGGTGAAGTCTGGAGGGTGAATCAGAAGAATCAGAAGAAGGAGAAGGAGAAGGTGAAGTCTGGAGGGTGAATCAGAAGAAGCAGAAGAAAGAGAAGGAGAAGGTGAAGTCTGGAGGGTGAATCAGAAGAAGTAGAAGAAGGAGAAGGAGAAGGTGAAGTCTGGAGTGTGAATCAGAAGAAGCAGAAGAAGGAGAAGGAGAAGGTGAAGTCTAGAGGGTGATTCAGAAGAAGCAGAATAAGGAGAATGAGAAGGTGAAGTCTGGAGGGTGAATCAGAAGAAGCAGAAGAAAGAGAAGGAGAAGGTGAAGTCTGGAGGGTGAATCAGAAGAAGTAGAAGAAGGAGAAGGAGAAGGTGAAGTCAGGAGGGTGAATCAGAAGAAGTAGAAGAAGGAGAAGGAGAAGGTGAAGTCAGGAGGGTGAATCAGAAGAAGCAGAAGAAGGAGAAGGAGAAGGTGAAGTCTGGAGGGTGAATCAGAAGAATCAGAAGAAGGAGAAGGAGAAGGTGAAGACTGGAGGGTGAATCAGAAGAAGCAGAGGAAGGAGAAGGAGAAGGTGAAGTCTGGAGGGTGAATCAGAAGAAGCAGAATAAGGAGAAGGAGAAGGTGAAGTCTGGAGGGTGAATCAGAAGAAGCAGAATAAGGAGAAGGAGAAGGTGAAGTCTGGAGGGTGAATCAGAAGAAGCAGAAGAAGGAGAAGGAGAAGATGAAGTCTGGAGGGTGAATCAGAAGAAGTAGAAGAAGGAGAAGGAGAAGGTGAAGTCTGGAGGGTGAAGCAGAAGAAGTAGAAGAAGGAGAAGGAGAAGGTGAAGTCAGGATGGTGAATCAGAAGAAGTAGAAGAAGAAGAAGGAGAAGGTGAAGTCAGGAGGGTGAATCAGAAGAAGCAGAAGAAGGAGAAGGAGAAGGTGAAGTCTGGAGGGTGAATCAGAAGAATCAGAAGAAGGAGAAGTAGAAGGTGAAGTCTGGAGGGTGAATCAGAAGAAGCAGAAGAAAGAGAAGGAGAAGGTGAAGTCTGGAGGGTGAAGCAGAAGAAACAGAAGAAGGAGAAGGAGAAGGTGAAGACTGGAGGGTGAATCAGAAGAAGTAGAAGAAGGAGAAGGAGAAGGTGAAGTCTGGAGGGTGAATCAGAAGAAGTAGAAGAAGGAGAAGGAGAAGGTGAAGTCTGGAGGGTGAATCAGAAGAAGCAGAAGAAGGAGAAGGAGAAGGAGAAGTCTGGAGGGTGAATCAGAAGAAGCAGAAGAAGGAGAAGGAGAAGGTGAAGTCTGGAGGGTGAAGCAGAAGAAGTAGAAGAAGGAGAAGGAGAAGGTGAAGTCAGGAGGGTGAATCAGAAGAAGTAGAAGAAGGAGAAGGAGAAGGTGAAGTCAGGAGGGTGAATCAGAAGAAGCAGAAGAAGGAGAAGGAGAAGGTGAAGTCTGGAGGGTGAATCAGAAGAATCAGAAGAAGGAGAAGGAGAAGGTGAAGTCTGGAGGGTGAATCAGAAGAAGCCGAAGAAGGAGAAGGAGAAGGTGAAGTCTGGAGGGTGAATCGGAAGAAGCAGAAGAAGGAGAAGGAGAAGGTGAAGTCAGGAGGGTAAATCAGAAGAAGCAGAAGAAGGAGAAGGAGAAGGTGAAGTTAGGAGGGTGAATCAGAAGAAGCAGAAGAAGGAGAAGGAGCAGGTGATGTCAGCGGGATGAAGCAGAAGAAGTAGAAGAAGGAGAAGGAGAAGGTGAAGTCAGGACGGTGAAGCAGAAGAAACAGAAGAAGGAGAAGGAGAATGTGAAGTCTGGAGGGTGAATCAGAATAAGTAGAAGAAGGAGAAGGAGAAGGTCAAGTCTGGAGGGTGAATCAGAAGAAGTAGAAGAAGGAGAAGGAGAAGGTGAAGTCTGGAGGGTGAAGCAGAAGACGTAGAAGAAGGAGAAGGAGAAGGTGAAGTCAGGAGGGTGAACCAGAAGAAGTAGAAGAAGGAGAAGGAGAAGGTGAAGTCAGGAGGGTGAATCAGAAGAAGCAGAAGAAGGAGAAGGAGAAGGTGAAGTCTGGAGGGTGAATCAGAAGAAGTAGAAGAAGGAGAAGGAGAAGGTGTTGTCTGGAGGGTGAATCAGAAGAAGTAGACGAAGGAGAAGGAGAAGGTGAAGTCTGGAGGGTGAATCAGAAGAAGCAGAAGAAGGAGAAGGAGAAGGTGAAGTCTGGAGGGTGAATCAGAAGAAGCAGAAGAAGGAGAAGGAGAAGGTGAAGTCTGGAGGGTGAATCAGAAGAAGCAGAATAAGGAGAAGGAGAAGGTGAAGTCTGGAGGGTGAATCAGAAGAAGCAGAAAAAGGAGAAGGAGAAGGTGAAGTCTGAAGGGTGAATCAGAAGAAGTAGAAGAAGGAGAAGGAGAAGGTGAAGTCTGGAGGGTGAAGCAGAAGAAGTAGAAGAAGGAGAAGGAGAAGGTGAAGTCAGGAGGGTGAATCAGAAGAAGTAGAAGAAGGAGAAGGAGAAGGTGAAGTCAGGAGGGTGAATCAGAAGAAGTAGAAGAAGGAGAAGGAGAAGGTGATGTCTGGAGGGTGAATCAGAAGAAGTAGAAGAAGGAGAAGGAGAAGGTGATGTCTGGAGGGTGAATCAGAAGAAGCAGAAGAAGGAGAAGGAGAAGGTGAAGTCTGTAGGGTGAATCAGAAGAAGCAGAAGAAGGAGAAGGAGAAGATGAAGTCTGGAGGGTGAATCAGAAGAAGTAGAAGAAGGAGAAGGAGAAGGTGAGGTCTGGAGGGTGAATCAGAAGAAGCAGAAGAAGGAGAAGGAGAAGGTGAAGTCTGGAGGGTGAATCAGAAGAAGCAGAAGAAGGAGAAGGAGAAGGTGAAGTCTGGAGGGTGAATCAGAAGAAGCAGAAGAAGGAGAAGGAGAAGGTGAAGTCAGGAGGGTGAATCAGAAGAAGGAGAAGGAGAAGGTGAAGTTAGGAGGGTGAATCAGAAGAAGCAGAAGAAGGAGAAGGAGCAGGTGATGTCAGGGGGATGAAGCAGAAGAAGTAGAGGAAGGAGAAGGAGAAGGTGAAGTCCGGACGGTGAAGCAGAAGAAGCAGAAGAAGGAGAAGGAGAAGGTGAAGTCTGGAGGGTGAATCAGAAGAAGTAGAAGAAGGAGAAGGAGAAGGTCAAGTCTGGAGGGTGAATCAGAAGAAGTAGAAGAAGGAGAAGGAGAAGGTGAAGTCTGGAGGGTGAAGCAGAAGAAGTAGAAGAAGGAGAAGGAGAAGGTGAAGTCAGGAGGGTGAATCAGAAGAGGTAGAAGAAGGAGAATGAGAAGGTGAAGTCAGGAGGGTGAATCAGAAGAAGCAGAAGAAGGAGAAGAAGAAGGTGAAGTCTGGAGGGTGAATCAGAAGAATCAGAAGAAGGAGAAGGAGAAGGTGAAGTCTGGAGGGTGAATCAGAAGAAGCAGAAGAAAGAGAAGGAGAAGGTGAAGTCTGGAGGGTGAATCAGAAGAAGTAGAAGAAGGAGAAGGAGAAGGTGAAGTCTGGAGTGTGAATCAGAAGAAGCAGAAGAAGGAGAAGGAGAAGGTGAAGTCTGGAGGGTGAATCAGAAGAAGCAGAATAAGGAGAAGGAGAAGGTGAAGTCTGGAGGGTGAATCAGAAGAAGCAGAAGAAGGAGAAGGAGAAGGTGAAGTCTGGAGGGTGAATCAGAAGAAGTAGAAGAAGGAGAAGGAGAAGGTGAAGTCTGGAGGGTGAAGCAGAAGAAGTAGAAGAAGGAGAAGGAGAAGGTGAAGTCAGGAGGGTGAATCAGAAGAAGTAGAAGAAGGAGAAGGAGAAGGTGAAGTCAGGAGGGTGAATCAGAAGAAGCAGAAGAAGGAGAAGGAGAAGGTGAAGTCTGGAGGGTGACTCAGAAGAATCAGAAGAAGGAGAAGGAGAAGGTGAAGTCTGGAGGGTGAATCAGAAGAAGCAGAGGAAGGAGAAGGAGAAGGTGAAGTCTGGAGGGTGAATCAGAAGAAGCAGAATAAGGAGAAGGAGAAGGTGAAGTCTGGAGGGTGAATCAGAAGAAGCAGAATAAGGAGAAGGAGAAGGTGAAGTCTGGAGGGTGAATCAGAAGAAGCAGAAGAAGGAGAAGGAGAAGATGAAGTCTGGAGGGTGAATCAGAAGAAGTAGAAGAAGGAGAAGGAGAAGGTGAAGTCTGGAGGGTGAAGCAGAAGAAGTAGAAGAAGGAGAAGGAGAAGGTGAAGTCAGGAGGGTGAATCAGAAGAAGCAGAAGAAGGAGAAGGAGAAGGTGAAGTCTGGAGGGTGAATCAGAAGAATCAGAAGAAGGAGAAGGAGAAGGTGAAGTCTGGAGGTTGAATCAGAAGAAGCAGAAGAAAGAGAAGGAGAAGGTGAAGTCTGGAGGATGAAGCAGAAGAAACAGAAGAAGGAGAAGGAGAAGGTGAAGACTGGAGGGTGAATCAGAAGAAGTAGAAGAAGGAGAAGGAGAAGGTGAAGTCTGGAGGGTGAATCAGAAGAAGTAGAAGAAGGAGAAGGAGAAGGTGAAGTCTGGAGGGAGAATCAGAAGAAGCAGAAGAAGGAGAAGGAGAAGGTGAAGTCTGGAGGGTGAATCAGAAGAAGCAGAAGAAGGAGAAGGAGAAGATGAAGTCTGGAGGGTGAATCAGAAGAAGTAGAAGAAGGAGAAGGAGAAGGTGAAGTCTGGAGGGTGAATCAGAAGTAGTAGAAGAAGGAGAAGGAGAAGGTGAAGTCTGGACGGTGAATCAGAAGAAACAGAAGAAGGAGAAGGAGAAGGTGAAGTCTGGAGGGTGAATCAGAAGAAGTAGAAGAAGGAAAAGGAGAAGGTGTAGTCTGGAGGGTGAATCAGAAGAAGTAGACGAAGGAGAAGGAGAAGGAGAAGTCTGGAGGGTGAATCAGAAGAAGCAGAAGAAGGAGAAGGAGAAGGTGAAGTCTGGAGGGTGAATCAGAAGAAGTAGAAGAAGGAGAAGGAGAAGGTGAAGTCTGGAGGGTGAATCAGAAGAAGCAGAAGAAGGAGAAGGAGAAGGTGAAGTCTGGAGGGTGAATCAGAAGAAGCAGAAGAAGGAGAAGGAGAAGGAGGAGTCTGGAGGGTGAATCTGAAGAAGCAGAAGAAGGAGAAGGAGAAGGTGAAGTCTGGAGGGTGAAGCAGAAGAAGTAGAAGAAGGAGAAGGAGAAGGTGAAGTCAGGAGGGTGAATCAGAAGAAGTAGAAGAAGGAGAAGGAGAAGATGAAATCTGGAGGGTGAATCAGAAGAAGTAGAAGAAGGAGAAGGAGAAGGTGATGTCTGGAGGGTGAATCAGAAGAAGCAGAAGAAGGAGAAGGAGAAGGTGAAGTCTGTAGGGTGAATCAGAAGAAGCAGAAGAAGGAGAAGGAGAAGATGAAGTCTGGAGGGTGAATCAGAAGAAGTAGAAGAAGGAGAAGGAGAAGGTGAGGTCTGGAGGGTGAATCAGAAGAAGCAGAAGAAGGAGAAGGAGAAGGTGAAGTCTGGAGGGTGAATCAGAAGAAGCAGAAGAAGGAGAAGGAGAAGGTGAAGTTAGGAGGGTGAATCAGAAGAAGCAGAAGAAGGAGAAGGAGCAGGTGATGTCAGGGGGATGAAGCAGAAGAAGTAGAGGAAGGAGAAGGAGAAGGTGAAGTCCGGACGGTGAAGCAGAAGAAGCAGAAGAAGGAGAAGGAGAAGGTGAAGTCTGGAGGGTGAATCAGAAGAAGTAGAAGAAGGAGAAGGAGAAGGTCAAGTCTGGAGGGTGAATCAGAAGAAGTAGAAGAAGGAGAAGGAGAAGGTGAAGTCTGGAGGGTGAAGCAGAAGAAGTAGAAGAAGGAGAAGGAGAAGGTGAAGTCAGGAGGGTGAATCAGAAGAGGTAGAAGAAGGAGAATGAGAAGGTGAAGTCAGGAGGGTGAATCAGAAGAAGCAGAAGAAGGAGAAGAAGAAGGTGAAGTCTGGAGGGTGAATCAGAAGAAGCAGAAGAAGGAGAAGGAGAAGGTGAAGTCTGGAGGGTGAATCAGAAGAAGTAGAAGAAGGAGAAGGAGAAGGTGAAGTCTGGAGGGTGAAGCAGAAGAAGTAGAAGAAGGAGAAGGAGAAGGTGAAGTCAGGAGGGTGAATCAGAAGAAGTAGAAGAAGGAGAAGGAGAAGGTGAAGTCAGGAGGGTGAATCAGAAGAAGCAGAAGAAGGAGAAGGAGAAGGTGAAGTCTGGAGGGTGACTCAGAAGAATCAGAAGAAGGAGAAGGAGAAGGTGAAGTCTGGAGGGTGAATCAGAAGAAGCAGAGGAAGGAGAAGGAGAAGGTGAAGTCTGGAGGGTGAATCAGAAGAAGCAGAATAAGGAGAAGGAGAAGGTGAAGTCTGGAGGGTGAATCAGAAGAAGCAGAATAAGGAGAAGGAGAAGGTGAAGTCTGGAGGGTGAATCAGAAGAAGCAGAAGAAGGAGAAGGAGAAGATGAAGTCTGGAGGGTGAATCAGAAGAAGTAGAAGAAGGAGAAGGAGAAGGTGAAGTCTGGAGGGTGAAGCAGAAGAAGTAGAAGAAGGAGAAGGAGAAGGTGAAGTCAGGAGGGTGAATCAGAAGAAGCAGAAGAAGGAGAAGGAGAAGGTGAAGTCTGGAGGGTGAATCAGAAGAATCAGAAGAAGGAGAAGGAGAAGGTGAAGTCTGGAGGTTGAATCAGAAGAAGCAGAAGAAAGAGAAGGAGAAGGTGAAGTCTGGAGGATGAAGCAGAAGAAACAGAAGAAGGAGAAGGAGAAGGTGAAGACTGGAGGGTGAATCAGAAGAAGTAGAAGAAGGAGAAGGAGAAGGTGAAGTCTGGAGGGTGAATCAGAAGAAGTAGAAGAAGGAGAAGGAGAAGGTGAAGTCTGGAGGGAGAATCAGAAGAAGCAGAAGAAGGAGAAGGAGAAGGTGAAGTCTGGAGGGTGAATCAGAAGAAGCAGAAGAAGGAGAAGGAGAAGATGAAGTCTGGAGGGTGAATCAGAAGAAGTAGAAGAAGGAGAAGGAGAAGGTGAAGTCTGGAGGGTGAATCAGAAGTAGTAGAAGAAGGAGAAGGAGAAGGTGAAGTCTGGACGGTGAATCAGAAGAAACAGAAGAAGGAGAAGGAGAAGATGAAGTCTGGAGGGTGAATCAGAAGAAGTAGAAGAAGGAAAAGGAGAAGGTGTAGTCTGGAGGGTGAATCAGAAGAAGTAGACGAAGGAGAAGGAGAAGGAGAAGTCTGGAGGGTGAATCAGAAGAAGCAGAAGAAGGAGAAGGAGAAGGTGAAGTCTGGAGGGTGAATCAGAAGAAGTAGAAGAAGGAGAAGGAGAAGGTGAAGTCTGGAGGGTGAATCAGAAGAAGCAGAAGAAGGAGAAGGAGAAGGTGAAGTCTGGAGGGTGAATCAGAAGAAGCAGAAGAAGGAGAAGGAGAAGGAGGAGTCTGGAGGGTGAATCTGAAGAAGCAGAAGAAGGAGAAGGAGAAGGTGAAGTCTGGAGGGTGAAGCAGAAGAAGTAGAAGAAGGAGAAGGAGAAGGTGAAGTCAGGAGGGTGAATCAGAAGAAGTAGAAGAAGGAGAAGGAGAAGGTGAAGTCAGGAGGGTGAATCAGAAGAAGCAGAAGAAGGAGAAGGAGAAGGTGAAGTCTGGAGGGTGAATCAGAAGAATCAGAAGAAGGAGAAGGAGAAGGTGAAGTCTGGAGGGTGAATCAGAAGAAGCAGAAGAAGGAGAAGGAGAAGGTGAAGTCTGGAGGGTGAATCAGAAGAAGCAGAAGAAGGAGAAGGAGAAGGTGAAGTCAGGAGGGTGAATCAGAAGAAGCAGAAGAAGGAGAAGTAGAAGGTGAAGTTAGGAGGGTGAATCAGAAGAAGCAGAAGAAGGAGAAGGAGCAGGTGATGTCAGCGGGATGAAGCAGAAGAAGTAGAAGAAGGAGAAGGAGAAGGTGAAGTCAGGACGGTGAAGCAGAAGAAGCAGAAGAAGGAGAAGGAGAAGGTGAAGTCTGGAGGGTGAATCAGAATAAGTAGAAGAAGGAGAAGGAGAAGGTCAAGTCTGGAGGGTGAATCAGAAGAAGTAGAAGAAGGAGAAGGAGAAGGTGAAGTCTGGAGGGTGAAGCAGAAGAAGTAGAAGAAGGAGAAGGAGAAGGTGAAGTCAGGAGGGTGAATCAGAAGAAGTAGAAGAAGAAGAAGGAGAAGGTGAAGTCAGGAGGGTGAATCAGAAGAAGCAGAAGAAGGAGAAGGAGAAGGTGAAGTCTGGAGGGTGAATCAGAAGAATCAGAAGAAAGAGAAGGAGAAGGTGAAGTCTGGAGGGTGAATCAGAAGAAGCAGAAGAAAGAGAAGGAGAAGGTGAAGTCTGGAGGGTGAATCTGAAGAAGCAGAAGAAGGAGAAGGAGAAGGTGAAGTCAGGAGGGTGAATCAGAAGAAGCAGAAGAAGGAGAAGGAGAAGGTGAAGTTAGGAGGGTGAATCAGAAGAAGCAGAAGAAGGAGAAGGAGCAGGTGATGTCAGGGGGATGAAGCAGAAGAAGTAGAAGAAGGAGAAGGAGAAGGTGAAGTCAGGACGGTGAAGCAGAAGAAGCAGAAGAAGGAGAAGGAGAAGGTGAAGTCTGGAGGGTGAATCAGAAGAAGTAGAAGAAGGAGAAGGAGAAGGTCAAGTCTGGAGGGTGAATCAGAAGAAGTAGAAGAAGGAGAAGGAGAAGGTGAAGTCTGGAGGGTGAAGCAGAAGAAGTAGAAGAAGGAGAAGGAGAAGGTGAAGTCAGGAGGGTGAATCAGAAGAAGTAGAAGAAGGAGAAGGAGAAGGTGAAGTCTGTAGGGTGAATCAGAAGAAGCAGAAGAAGGAGAAGGAGAAGATGAAGTCTGGAGGGTGAATCAGAAGAAGCAGAAGAAGGAGAAGGAGAAGGTGAAGTCAGGAGGGTGAATCAGAAGAAGGAGAAGGAGAAGGTGAAGTTAGGAGGGTGAATCAGAAGAAGCAGAAGAAGGAGAAGGAGCAGGTGATGTCAGGGGGATGAAGCAGAAGAAGTAGAGGAAGGAGAAGGAGAAGGTGAAGTCCGGACGGTGAAGCAGAAGAAGCAGAAGAAGGAGAAGGAGAAGGTGAAGTCTGGAGGGTGAATCAGAAGAAGTAGAAGAAGGAGAAGGAGAAGGTCAAGTCTGGAGGGTGAATCAGAAGAAGTAGAAGAAGGAGAAGGAGAAGGTGAAGTCTGGAGGGTGAAGCAGAAGAAGTAGAAGAAGGAGAAGGAGAAGGTGAAGTCAGGAGGGTGAATCAGAAGAGGTAGAAGAAGGAGAATGAGAAGGTGAAGTCAGGAGGGTGAATCAGAAGAAGCAGAAGAAGGAGAAGAAGAAGGTGAAGTCTGGAGGGTGAATCAGAAGAAGCAGAAGAAGGAGAAGGAGAAGGTGAAGTCTGGAGGGTGAATCAGAAGAAGTAGAAGAAGGAGAAGGAGAAGGTGAAGTCTGGAGGGTGAATCAGAAGAAGCAGAAGAAGGAGAAGGAGAAGATGAAATCTGGAGGGTGAATCAGAAGAAGTAGAAGAAGGAGAAGGAGAAGGTGATGTCTGGAGGGTGAATCAGAAGAAGCAGAAGAAGGAGAAGGAGAAGGTGAAGTCTGTAGGGTGAATCAGAAGAAGCAGAAGAAGGAGAAGGAGAAGATGAAGTCTGGAGGGTGAATCAGAAGAAGTAGAAGAAGGAGAAGGAGAAGGTGAAGTCTGGAGGGTGAATCAGAAGAAGTAGAAGAAGGAGAAGGAGAAGGTGAAGTCTGGAGGGTGAATCAGAAGAAGCAGAAGAAGGAGAAGGAGAAGGTGAAGTCTGGAGGGTGAATCAGAAGAAGCAGAAGAAGGAGAAGGAGAAGGAGGAGTCTGGAGGGTGAATCTGAAGAAGCAGAAGAAGGAGATGGAGAAGGTGAAGTCTGGAGGGTGAAGCAGAAGAAGTAGAAGAAGGAGAAGGAGAAGGTGAAGTCAGGAGGGTGAATCAGAAGAAGTAGAAGAAGGAGAAGGAGAAGGTGAAGTCAGGAAGGTGAATCAGAAGAAGCGAGAAGAAGGAGAAGGAGAAGGTGAAGTCTGGAGGGTGAATCAGAAGAAAATCAGAAGAAGGAGAAGGAGAAGGTGAAGTCTGGAGGGTGAATCAGAAGAAGCAGAAGAAGGAGAAGGAGAAGGTGAAGTCTGGAGGGTGAATCAGAAGAAGCAGAAGAAGGAGAAGGAGAAGGTGAAGTCAGGAGGGTGAATCAGAAGAAGCAGAAGAAGGAGAAGTAGAAGGTGAAGTTAGGAGGGTGAATCAGAAGAAGCAGAAGAAGGAGAAGGAGCAGGTGATGTCAGCGGGATGAAGCAGAAGAAGTAGAAGAAGGAGAAGGAGAAGGTGAAGTCAGGACGGTGAAGCAGAAGAAGCAGAAGAAGGAGAAGGAGAAGGTGAAGTCTGGAGGGTGAATCAGAATAAGTAGAAGAAGGAGAAGGAGAAGGTCAAGTCTGGAGGGTGAATCAGAAGAAGTAGAAGAAGGAGAAGGAGAAGGTGAAGTCTGGAGGGTGAAGCAGAAGAAGTAGAAGAAGGAGAAGGAGAAGATGAAGTCAGGAGGGTGAATCAGAAGAAGTAGAAGAAGAAGAAGGAGAAGGTGAAGTCAGGAGGGTGAATCAGAAGAAGCAGAAGAAGGAGAAGGAGAAGGTGAAGTCTGGAGGGTGAATCAGAAGAATCAGAAGAAAGAGAAGGAGAAGGTGAAGTCTGGAGGGTGAATCAGAAGAAGCAGAAGAAAGAGAAGGAGAAGGTGAAGTCTGGAGGGTGAATCTGAAGAAGCAGAAGAAGGAGAAGGAGAAGGTGAAGTCAGGAGGGTGAATCAGAAGAAGCAGAAGAAGGAGAAGGAGAAGGTGAAGTTAGGAGGGTGAATCAGAAGAAGCAGAAGAAGGAGAAGGAGCAGGTGATGTCAGGGGGATGAAGCAGAAGAAGTAGAAGAAGGAGAAGGAGAAGGTGAAGTCAGGACGGTGAAGCAGAAGAAGCAGAAGAAGGAGAAGGAGAAGGTGAAGTCTGGAGGGTGAATCAGAAGAAGTAGAAGAAGGAGAAGGAGAAGGTCAAGTCTGGAGGGTGAATCAGAAGAAGTAGAAGAAGGAGAAGGAGAAGGTGAAGTCTGGAGGGTGAAGCAGAAGAAGTAGAAGAAGGAGAAGGAGAAGGTGAAGTCAGGAGGGTGAATCAGAAGAAGTAGAAGAAGGAGAAGGAGAAGGTGAAGTCAGGAGGGTGAATCAGAAGAAGCAGAAGAAGGAGAAGGAGAAGGTGAAGTCTGGAGGGTGAATCAGAAGAAGCAGAAGAAGGAGAAGGAGAAGATGAAATCTGGAGGGTGAATCAGAAGAAGTAGAAGAAGGAGAAGGAGAAGGTGAGGTCTGGAGGTTGAATCAGAAGAAGTAGAAGAACGAGAAGGAGAAGGTGAAGTCTGGAGGGTGAAACAGAAGAAGCAGAAGAAGGAGAAGGAGAAGGTGAAGTCTGGAGGGTGAATCAGAAGAAGCAGAAGAAGCAGAAGGAGAAGGTGAAGTCTGGAGGGTGAATCAGAAGAAGCAGAAGAAGGAGAAGGAGAAGATGAAATCTGGAGGGTGAATCAGAAGAAGCAGAAGAAAGAGAAGGAGAAGGTGAAGTCTGGAGGGTGAATCAGAAGAAGTAGAAGAAGGAGAAGGAGAAGGTGAAGTCTGGAGGGTGAATCAGAAGAAGCAGAAGAAGGAGAAGGAGAAGGTGAAGTCTGGAGGGTGAATCAGAAGAAGCAGAAGAAGGAGAAGGAGAAGGTGAAGTCTGGAGGGTGAATCAGAAGAAGCAGAAGAAGGCGAAGGAGAAGTTGAAGTCTGGAGGGTGAATCAGAAGAAGCAGAATAAGGAGAAGTGAAGGTGAAGTATGGAGGGTGAATCAGAAGAAGCAGAAGAAGGAGAAGGAGAAGGTGAAGTCTGGAGGGTGAATCAGAAGAATTAGAAGAAGGAGAAGGAGAAGGTGAAGTCTGGAGGGTGAAGCAGAAGAAGTAGAAGAAGGAGAAGGAGAAGGTGAAGTCAGGAGGGTGAATCAGAAGAAGTAGAAGAAGGAGAAGGAGAAGGTGAAGTCAGGAGGGTGAATCAGAAGAAGCAGAAGAAGGAGAAGGAGAAGGTGAAGTCTGGAGGGTGAATCAGAAGAAGCAGAATAAGGAGAAGGAGAAGGTGAAGTCTGGAGGGTGAATCAGAAGAAGCAGAATAAGGAGAAGGAGAAGGTGAAGTCTGGAGGGTGAATCAGAAGAAGCAGAAGAAGGAGAAGGAGAAGATGAAGTCTGGAGGGTGAATCAGAAGAAGTAGAAGAAGGAGAAGGAGAAGGTGAAGTCTGGAGGGTGAAGCAGAAGAAGTAGAAGAAGGAGAAGGAGAAGGTGAAGTCAGGAGGGTGAATCAGAAGAAGTAGAAGAAGGAGAAGGAGAAGGTGAAGTCAGGAGTGTGAATCAGAAGAAGCAGAAGAAGGAGAAGGAGAAGGTGAAGTCTGGAGGGTGAATCAGAAGAATCAGAAGAAGGAGAAGGAGAAGGTGAAGTCTGGAGGGTGAATCAGAAGAAGCAGAAGAAAGAGAAGGAGAAGGTGAAGTCAAAGGGTGAAGCAGAAGAAACAGAAGAAGGAGAAGGAGAAGGTGAAGACTGGAGGGTGAATCAGAAGAAGTGGAAGAAGGAGAAGGAGAAGGTGAAGTTTGGAGGGTGAATCAGAAGAAGTAGAAGAAGGAGAAGGAGAAGGTGAAGTCTGGAGGGTGAATCAGAAGAAGCAGAAGAAGGAGAAGGAGAAGGTGAAGTCTGGAGGGTGAATCAGAAGAAGCAGAAGAAGGAGAAGGAGAAGATGAAGTCTGGAGGGTGAATCAGAAGAAGTAGAAGAAGGAGAAGGAGAAGGTGAAGTCTGGAGGGTGAATCAGAAGAAGCAGAAGAAAGAGAAGGAGAAGGTGTAGTCTGGAGGGTGAATCAGAAGAAGTAGAAGAGGGAGAAGGAGAAGGTGAAGTCTGGAGGGTGAATCAGAAGAAGCAGAAGAAGGAGAAGGAGAAGGTGAAGTCTGGAGGGTGAATCAGAAGAAGCAGAAGAAGGAGAAGGAGAAGGTAAAGTCTGGAGGGTGAATCAGAAGAAGCAGAAGAAGGAGAAGGAGAAGTTGAAGTCTGGAGGGTGAATCAGAAGAAGCAGAATAAGGAGAAGTGAAGGTGAAGTATGGAGGGTGAATCAGAAGAAGCAGAAGAAGGAGAAGGAGAAGGTGAAGTCTGGAGGGTGAATCAGAAGAAGTAGAAGAAGGAGAAGGAGAAGGTGAAGTCTGGAGGGTGAAGCAGAAGAAGTAGAAGAAGGAGAAGGAGAAGGTGAAGTCAGGAGGGTGAATCAGAAGAAGTAGAAGAAGGAGAAGGAGAAGGTGAAGTCAGGAGGGTGAATCAGAAGAAGCAGAAGAAGGAGAAGGAGAAGGTGAAGTCTGGAGGGTGAATCAGAAGAAGCAGAATAAGGAGAAGAAGAAGGTGAAGTCTGGAGGGTGAATCAGAAGAAGCAGAATAAGGAGAAGGAGAAGGTGAAGTCTGGAGGGTGAATCAGAAGAAGCAGAAGAAGGAGAAGGAGAAGATGAAGTCTGGAGGGTGAATCAGAAGAAGTAGAAGAAGGAGAAGGAGAAGGTGAAGTCTGGAGGGTGAAGCAGAAGAAGTAGAAGAAGGAGAAGGAGAAGGTGAAGTCAGGAGGGTGAATCAGAAGAAGTAGAAGAAGGAGAAGGAGAAGGTGAAGTCAGGAGGGTGAATCAGAAGAAGCAGAAGAAGGAGAAGGAGAAGGTGAAGTCTGGAGGGTGAATCAGAAGAATCAGAAGAAGGAGAAGGAGAAGGTGAAGTCTGGAGGGTGAATCAGAAGAAGCAGAAGAAAGAGAAGGAGAAGGTGAAGTCTGGAGGGTGAAGCAGAAGAAACAGAAGAAGGAGAAGGAGAAGGTGAAGACTGGAGGGTGAATCAGAAGAAGTGGAAGAAGGAGAAGGAGAAGGTGAAGTCTGGAGGGTGAATCAGAAGAAGTAGAAGAAGGAGAAGGAGAAGGTGAAGTCTGGAGGGTGAATCAGAAGAAGCAGAAGAAGGAGAAGGAGAAGGTGAAGTCTGGAGGGTGAATCAGAAGAAGCAGAAGAAGGAGAAGGAGAAGGTGAAGTCTGGATGGTGAATCAGAAGAAGTAGAAGAAGGAGAAGGAGAAGGTGAAGTCTGGAGGGTGAATCAGAAGTAGTAGAAGAAGGAGAAGGAGAAGGTGAAGTCTGGACGGTGTATCAGAAGAAACAGAAGAAGGAGAAGGAGAAGGTGAAGTCTGGAGGGTGAATCAGAAGAAGTAGAAGAAGGAGAAGGAGAAGGTGTAGTCTGGAGGGTGAATCAGAAGAAGTAGACGAAGGAGAAGGAGAAGGTGAAGTCTGGAGGGTGAATCAGAAGAAGCAGAAGAAGGAGATGGAGAAGGTGAAGTCTGGAGGGTGAATCAGAAGAAGTAGAAGAAGGAGAAGGAGAATGTGAAGTCTGGAGGGTGAATCAGAAGAAGCAGGAGAAGGAGAAGGAGAAGGTGAAGTCTGGAGGGTGAATCAGAAGAAGCAGAAGAAGGAGAAGGAGAAGGTGAAGTCTGGAGGGTGAATCAGAAGAAGTAGAAGAAGGAGAAGGAGAAGGTGAAGTCTGGAGGGAGAATCAGAAGAAGTAGAAGAAGGAGAAGGAGAAGGTGAAGTCTGGAGGTTGAATCAGAAGAAGTAGAAGAAGGAGAAGGAGAAGGTGAAGTCTGGAGGGTGAAGCAGAAGAAGTAGAAGAAGCAGAAGGAGAAGGTGAAGTCAGGAGGGTGAATCAGAAGAAGTAGAAGAAGGAGAAGGAGAAGGTGAAGTCAGGAGGGTGAATCAGAAGAAGCAGAAGAAGGAGAAGGTGAAGTCTGGAGGGTGAAACAGAAGAATCCGAAAAAGGAGAAGGAGAAGGTGAAGTCTGGAGGGTGAATCAGAAGAAGCAGAAGAAAGAGAAGGAGATGGTGAAGTCTGGAGGGTGAATCAGAAGAAGTAGAAGAAGGAGAAGGAGAAGGTGAAGTCTGGAGGGTGAATCAGAAGAAGCAGAAGAAGTAGAAGGAGAAGGTGAAGTCTGGAGGGTGAATCAGAAGAAGCAGAAGAAGGAGAAGGAGAAGGTGAAGTCTGGAGGGTGAATGAGAAGAAGCAGAATAAGGAGAAGGAGAAGGTGAAGTCTGGAGGGTGAATCAGAAGAAGCAGAAGAAGGAGAAGGAGAAGGTGAAGTCTGGAGGGTGAATCAGAAGAAGTAGAAGAAGGAGAAGGAGAAGGTGAAGTCTGGAGGGTGAAGCAGAAGAAGGAGAAGGAGAAGGTGAAGTCAGGAGGGTGAATCAGAAGAAGTAGAAGAAGGAGAAGGAGAAGGTGAAATCAGGAGGGTGAATCAGAAGAAGCAGAAGAAGGAGAAGGAGAAGGTGAAGTCTGTAGGGTGAATCAGAAGAATCAGAAGAAGGAGAAGGAGAAGGTGAAGTCTGGAGGGTGAATCAGAAGAAGCAGAAGAAAGAGAAGGAGAAGGTGAAGTCTGGAGGGTGAAGCAGAAGAAACAGAAGAAGGAGAAGGAGAAGGTGAAGACTGGAGGGTGAATCAGATGAAGTAGAAGAAGGAGAAGGAGAAGGTGAAGTCTGGAGGGTGAATCAGAAGAAGTAGAAGAAGGAGAAGGAGAAGGTGAAGTCTGGAGGGTGAATCAGAAGAAGCAGAAGAAGGAGAAGGAGAAGGTGAAGTCTGGAGGGTGAATCAGAAGAAGCAGTAGAAGGAGAAGGAGAAGATGAAGTCTGGAGGGTGAATCAGAAGAAGTAGAAGAAGGAGAAGGAGAAGGTGAGGTCTGGAGGGTGAATCAGAAGAAGCAGAAGAAGGAGAAGGAGAAGGTGAAGTCTGGAGGGTGAATCAGAAGAAGCAGAAGAAGGAGAAGGAGACGGTGAAGTCTGGAGGGTGAATCAGAAGAAACAGAAGAAGGAGAAGGAGAAGGTGAAGTCTGGAGGGTGAATCAGAAGAAGTAGAAGAAGGAGAAGGAGAAGGTGTAGTCTGGAGGGTGAATCAGAAGAAGCAGAAGAAGGAGAAGGAGAAGGTGAAGTCTGGAGGGTGAATCAGAAGAGCAGAAGAAGGAGAAGGAGAAGGTGAAGTCTGGAGGGTGAATCAGAAGAAGCAGAAGAAGGAGAAGGAGAAGGTGAGGTATGGAGGGTGAATCAGAAGAAGCAGAAGAAGGAGAAGGAGAAGGTGAAGTCTGGAGGGTGAATCAGAAGAAGCAGAAGAAGGAGAAGGAGAAGGTGAAGTCTGGAGGGTGAATCAGAAGAAACAGAAAAAGGAGAAGGAGAAGGTGAAGTCTGGAGGGTGAATCAGAAGAAGTAGAAGAAGGAGAAGGAGAAGGTGTAGTCTGGAGGGTGAATCAGAAGAAGCAGAAGAAGGAGAAGGAGAAGGTGAAGTCTGGAGGGTGAATCAGAAGAAGCAGAAGAAGGAGAAGGAGAAGGAGAAGTCTGGAGGGTGAATCAGAAGAAGCAGAAGAAGGAGAAGGAGAAGGTGAAGTCAGGAGGGTGAATCAGAAGAAGCAGAAGAAGGAGAAGGAGAAGGTGAAGTCTGGAGGGTGAAGCAGAAGAAGTAGAAGAAGGAGAAGGAGAAGGTGAAGTCAGGATGGTGAATCAGAAGAAGTAGAAGAAGGAGAAGGAGAAGGTGAAGTCAGGAGGGTGAATCAGAAGAAGCAGAAGAAGGAGAAGGAGAAGGTGAAGTCTGGAGGGTGAATCAGAAGAATCAGAAGAAGGAGAAGGAGAAGGTGAAGTCTGGAGGGTGAATCAGAAGAAGCAGAAGAAAGAGAAGGAGATGGTGAAGTCTGGAGGGTGAATCAGAAGAAGTAGAAGAAGGAGAAGGAGAAGGTGAAGTCTGGAGGGTGAATCAGAAGAAGCAGAAGAAGTAGAAGGAGAAGGTGAAGTCTGGAGGGTGAATCAGAAGAAGCAGAAGAAGGAGAAGGAGAAGGTGAAGTCTGGAGGGTGAATGAGAAGAAGCAGAATAAGGAGAAGGAGAAGGTGAAGTCTGGAGGGTGAATCAGAAGAAGCAGAAGAAGGAGAAGGAGAAGGTGAAGTCTGGAGGGTGAATCAGAAGAAGTAGAAGAAGGAGAAGGAGAAGGTGAAGTCTGGAGGGTGAAGCAGAAGAAGGAGAAGGAGAAGGTGAAGTCAGGAGGGTGAATCAGAAGAAGTAGAAGAAGGAGAAGGAGAAGGTGAAATCAGGAGGGTGAATCAGAAGAAGCAGAAGAAGGAGAAGGAGAAGGTGAAGTCTGTAGGGTGAATCAGAAGAAGGAGAAGGAGAAGGTGAAGTCTGGAGGGTGAATCAGAAGAAGCAGAAGAAAGAGAAGGAGAAGGTGAAGTCTGGAGGGTGAAGCAGAAGAAACAGAAGAAGGAGAAGGAGAAGGTGAAGACTGGAGGGTGAATCAGATGAAGTAGAAGAAGGAGAAGGAGAAGGTGAAGTCTGGAGGGTGAATCAGAAGAAGTAGAAGAAGGAGAAGGAGAAGGTGAAGTCTGGAGGGTGAATCAGAAGAAGCAGAAGAAGGAGAAGGAGAAGGTGAAGTCTGGAGGGTGAATCAGAAGAAGCAGTAGAAGGAGAAGGAGAAGATGAAGTCTGGAGGGTGAATCAGAAGAAGTAGAAGAAGGAGAAGGAGAAGGTGAGGTCTGGAGGGTGAATCAGAAGAAGCAGAAGAAGGAGAAGGAGAAGGTGAAGTCTGGAGGGTGAATCAGAAGAAGCAGAAGAAGGAGAAGGAGACGGTGAAGTCTGGAGGGTGAATCAGAAGAAACAGAAGAAGGAGAAGGAGAAGGTGAAGTCTGGAGGGTGAATCAGAAGAAGTAGAAGAAGGAGAAGGAGAAGGTGTAGTCTGGAGGGTGAATCAGAAGAAGCAGAAGAAGGAGAAGGAGAAGGTGAAGTCTGGAGGGTGAATCAGAAGAAGCAGAAGAAGGAGAAGGAGAAGGTGAAGTCTGGAGGGTGAATCAGAAGAAGCAGAAGAAGGAGAAGGAGAAGGTGAGGTATGGAGGGTGAATCAGAAGAAGCAGAAGAAGGAGAAGGAGAAGGTGAAGTCTGGAGGGTGAATCAGAAGAAGCAGAAGAAGGAGAAGGAGAAGGTGAAGTCTGGAGGGTGAATCAGAAGAAACAGAAAAAGGAGAAGGAGAAGGTGAAGTCTGGAGGGTGAATCAGAAGAAGTAGAAGAAGGAGAAGGAGAAGGTGTAGTCTGGAGGGTGAATCAGAAGAAGCAGAAGAAGGAGAAGGAGAAGGTGAAGTCTGGAGGGTGAATCAGAAGAAGCAGAAGAAGGAGAAGGAGAAGGAGAAGTCTGGAGGGTGAATCAGAAGAAGCAGAAGAAGGAGAAGGAGAAGGTGAAGTCAGGAGGGTGAATCAGAAGAAGCAGAAGAAGGAGAAGGAGAAGGTGAAGTCTGGAGGGTGAAGCAGAAGAAGTAGAAGAAGGAGAAGGAGAAGGTGAAGTCAGGATGGTGAATCAGAAGAAGTAGAAGAAGGAGAAGGAGAAGGTGAAGTCAGGAGGGTGAATCAGAAGAAGCAGAAGAAGGAGAAGGAGAAGGTGAAGTCTGGAGGGTGAATCAGAAGAATCAGAAGAAGGAGAAGGAGAAGGTGAAGTCTGGAGGGTGAATCAGAAGAAGCAGAAGAAAGAGAAGGAGAAGGTGAAGTCTGGAGGGTGAATCAGAAGAAGTAGAAGAAGGAGAAGGAGAAGGTGAAGTCTGGAGGGTGAATCAGAAGAAGCAGAAGAAGGAGAAGGAGAAGGTGAAGTCTGGAGGGTGAATCAGAAGAAGCAGAAGAAGGAGAAGGAGAAGGTGAAGTCTGCAGGGTGAATCAGAAGAAGCAGAAGAAGGAGAAGGAGAAGGTGAAGTCTGGAGGGTGAATCAGAAGAAACAGAAGAAGGAGAAGGAGAAGGTGAAGTCTGGAGGGTGAATCAGAAGAAGTAGAAGAAGGAGAAGGAGAAGGTGTAGTCTGGAGGGTGAATCAGAAGAAGCAGAAGAAGGAGAAGGAGAAGGTGAAGTCTGGAGGGTGAATCAGAAGAAGCAGAAGAAGGAGAAGGAGAAGGTGAAGTCTGGAGGGTGAATCAGAAGAAGCAGAAGAAGGAGAAGGAGAAGGTGAAGTCAGGAGGGTGAATCAGAAGAACCAGAAGAAGGAGAAGGAGAAGGTGAAGTTAGGAGGGTGAATCAGAAGAAGCAGAAGAAGGAG
Source organism: Somniosus microcephalus (assembly GCF_052327205.1). Classification (NCBI taxonomy): domain Eukaryota; kingdom Metazoa; phylum Chordata; class Chondrichthyes; order Squaliformes; family Somniosidae; genus Somniosus; species Somniosus microcephalus. The sequence continues at coordinate 59,596 of NW_028225688.1, read as the reverse complement.
AAGGAGCAGGTGATGTCAGGGGGATGAAGCAGAATAAGTAGAAGAAGGAGAAGGAGAAGGTGAAGTCAGGACGGTGAAGCAGAAGAAGCAGAAGAAGGAGAAGGAGAAGGTGAAGTCTGGAGGGTGAATCAGAAGAAGTAGAAGAAGGAAAAGGAGAAGGTCAAGTCTGGAGGGTGAATCAGAAGAAGTAGAAGAAGGAGAAGGAGAAGGTGAAGTCTGGAGGGTGAAGCAGAAGAAGTAGAAGAAGGAGAAGGAGAAGGTGAAGTCAGGATGGTGAATCAGAAGAAGTAGAAGAAGGAGAAGGAGAAGGTGAAGTCAGGAGGGTGAATCAGAAGAAGCAGAAGAAGGAGAAGGAGAAGGTGAAGTCTGGAGGGTGAATCAGAAGAATCAGAAGAAGGAGAAGGAGAAGGTGAAGTCTGGAGGGTGAATCAGAAGAAGCAGAAGAAAGAGAAGGAGAAGGTGAAGTCTGGAGGGTGAATCAGAAGAAGTAGAAGAAGGAGAAGGAGAAGGTGAAGTCTGGAGGGTGAATCAGAAGAAGCAGAAGAAGGAGAAGGAGAAGGTGAAGTCTGGAGGGTGAATCAGAAGAAGCAGAAGAAGGAGAAGGAGAAGGTGAAGTCTGCAGGGTGAATCAGAAGAAGCAGAAGAAGGAGAAGGAGAAGGTGAAGTCTGGAGGGTGAATCAGAAGAAGCAGAATAAGGAGAAGGAGAAGGTGAAGTCTGGAGGGTGAATCAGAAGAAGCAGAAGAAGGAGAAGGAGAAGGTGAAGTCTGGAGGGTGAATCAGAAGAAGCAGAGGAAGGAGAAGGAGAAGGTGAAGTCTGGAGGGTGAATCAGAAGAAGCAGAAGAAGTAGAAGGAGAAGGTGAAGTCTGGAGGGTGAATCAGAAGAAGCAGAAGAAGGAGAAGGAGAAGGTGAAGTCTGGAGGGTGAATGAGAAGAAGCAGAATAAGGAGAAGGAGAAGGTGAAGTCTGGAGGGTGAATCAGAAGAAGCAGAAGAAGGAGAAGGAGAAGGTGAAGTCTGGAGGGTGAATCAGAAGAAGTAGAAGAAGGAGAAGGAGAAGGTGAAGTCTGGAGGGTGAAGCAGAAGAAGGAGAAGGAGAAGGTGAAGTCAGGAGGGTGAATCAGAAGAAGTAGAAGAAGGAGAAGGAGAAGGTGAAATCAGGAGGGTGAATCAGAAGAAGCAGAAGAAGGAGAAGGAGAAGGTGAAGTCTGTAGGGTGAATCAGAAGAATCAGAAGAAGGAGAAGGAGAAGGTGAAGTCTGGAGGGTGAATCAGAAGAAGCAGAAGAAAGAGAAGGAGAAGGTGAAGTCTGGAGGGTGAAGCAGAAGAAACAGAAGAAGGAGAAGGAGAAGGTGAAGACTGGAGGGTGAATCAGAAGAAGTAGAAGAAGGAGAAGGAGAAGGTGAAGTCTGGAGGGTGAAGCAGAAGAAGGAGAAGGAGAAGGTGAAGTCAGGAGGGTGAATCAGAAGAAGTAGAAGAAGGAGAAGGAGAAGGTGAAATCAGGAGGGTGAATCAGAAGAAGCAGAAGAAGGAGAAGGAGAAGGTGAAGTCTGTAGGGTGAATCAGAAGAATCAGAAGAAGGAGAAGGAGAAGGTGAAGTCTGGAGGGTGAATCAGAAGAAGCAGAAGAAGGAGAAGGAGAAGGAGAAGTCTGGAGGGTGAATCAGAAGAAGCAGAAGAAGGAGAAGGAGAAGGTGAAGTCAGGAGGGTGAATCAGAAGAAGCAGAAGAAGGAGAAGGAGAAGGTGAAGTCTGGAGGGTGAAGCAGAAGAAGTAGAAGAAGGAGAAGGAGAAGGTGAAGTCAGGATGGTGAATCAGAAGAAGTAGAAGAAGGAGAAGGAGAAGGTGAAGTCAGGAGGGTGAATCAGAAGAAGCAGAAGAAGGAGAAGGAGAAGGTGAAGTCTGGAGGGTGAATCAGAAGAATCAGAAGAAGGAGAAGGAGAAGGTGAAGTCTGGAGGGTGAATCAGAAGAAGCAGAAGAAAGAGAAGGAGAAGGTGAAGTCTGGAGGGTGAATCAGAAGAAGAGAAGAAGGAGAAGGAGAAGGTGAAGTCTGGAGGGTGAATCAGAAGAAGCAGAAGAAGGAGAAGGAGAAGGTGAAGTCTGGAGGGTGAATCAGAAGAAGCAGAAGAAGGAGAAGGAGAAGGTGAAGTCAGGACGGTGAAGCAGAAGAAGCAGAAGAAGGAGAAGGAGAAGGTGAAGTCTGGAGGGTGAATCAGAAGAAGTAGAAGAAGGAAAAGGAGAAGGTCAAGTCTGGAGGGTGAATCAGAAGAAGTAGAAGAAGGAGAAGGAGAAGGTGAAGTCTGGAGGGTGAAGCAGAAGAAGTAGAAGAAGGAGAAGGAGAAGGTGAAGTCAGGATGGTGAATCAGAAGAAGTAGAAGAAGGAGAAGGAGAAGGTGAAGTCAGGAGGGTGAATCAGAAGAAGAGAAGAAGGAGAAGGAGAAGGTGAAGTCTGGAGGGTGAATCAGAAGAATCAGAAGAAGGAGAAGGAGAAGGTGAAGTCTGGAGGGTGAATCAGAAGAAGCAGAAGAAAGAGAAGGAGAAGGTGAAGTCTGGAGGGTGAATCAGAAGAAGTAGAAGAAGGAGAAGGAGAAGGTGAAGTCTGGAGGGTGAATCAGAAGAAGCAGAAGAAGGAGAAGGAGAAGGTGAAGTCTGGAGGGTGAATCAGAAGAAGCAGAAGAAGGAGAAGGAGAAGGTGAAGTCTGCAGGGTGAATCAGAAGAAGCAGAAGAAGGAGAAGGAGAAGGTGAAGTCTGGAGGGTGAATCAGAAGAAGCAGAATAAGGAGAAGGAGAAGGTGAAGTCTGGAGGGTGAATCAGAAGAAGCAGAAGAAGGAGAAGGAGAAGGTGAAGTCTGGAGGGTGAATCAGAAGAAGCAGAGGAAGGAGAAGGAGAAGGTGAAGTCTGGAGGGTGAATCAGAAGAAGCAGAAGAAGTAGAAGGAGAAGGTGAAGTCTGGAGGGTGAATCAGAAGAAGCAGAAGAAGGAGAAGGAGAAGGTGAAGTCTGGAGGGTGAATCAGAAGAAGCAGAAGAAGGAGAAGGAGAAGGTGAAGTCTGGAGGGTGAATCAGAAGAAGTAGAAGAAGGAGAAGGAGAAGGTGAAGTCTGGAGGGTGAAGCAGAAGAAGGAGAAGGAGAAGGTGAAGTCAGGAGGGTGAATCAGAAGAAGTAGAAGAAGGAGAAGGAGAAGGTGAAATCAGGAGGGTGAATCAGAAGAAGCAGAAGAAGGAGAAGGAGAAGGTGAAGTCTGTAGGGTGAATCAGAAGAATCAGAAGAAGGAGAAGGAGAAGGTGAAGTCTGGAGGGTGAATCAGAAGAAGCAGAAGAAAGAGAAGGAGAAGGTGAAGTCTGGAGGGTGAAGCAGAAGAAACAGAAGAAGGAGAAGGAGAAGGTGAAGACTGGAGGGTGAATCAGAAGAAGTAGAAGAAGGAGAAGGAGAAGGTGAAGTCTGGAGGGTGAAGCAGAAGAAGGAGAAGGAGAAGGTGAAGTCAGGAGGGTGAATCAGAAGAAGTAGAAGAAGGAGAAGGAGAAGGTGAAATCAGGAGGGTGAATCAGAAGAAGCAGAAGAAGGAGAAGGAGAAGGTGAAGTCTGTAGGGTGAATCAGAAGAATCAGAAGAAGGAGAAGGAGAAGGTGAAGTCTGGAGGGTGAATCAGAAGAAGCAGAAGAAAGAGAAGGAGAAGGTGAAGTCTGGAGGGTGAAGCAGAAGAAACAGAAGAAGGAGAAGGAGAAGGTGAAGACTGGAGGGTGAATCAGATGAAGTAGAAGAAGGAGAAGGAGAAGGTGAAGTCTGGAGGGTGAATCAGAAGAAGTAGAAGAAGGAGAAGGAGAAGGTGAAGTCTGGAGGGTGAATCAGAAGAAGCAGAAGAAGGAGAAGGAGAAGGTGAAGTCTGGAGGGTGAATCAGAAGAAGCAGAAGAAGGAGAAGGAGAAGATGAAGTCTGGAGGGTGAATCAGAAGAAGTAGAAGAAGGAGAAGGAGAAGGTGAGGTCTGGAGGGTGAATCAGAAGAAGCAGAAGAAGGAGAAGGAGAAGGTGAAGTCTGGAGGGTGAATCAGAAGAAACAGAAGAAGGAGAAGGAGAAGGTGAAGTCTGGAGGGTGAATCAGAAGAAGTAGAAGAAGGAGAAGGAGAAGGTGTAGTCTGGAGGGTGAATCAGAAGAAGCAGAAGAAGGAGAAGGAGAAGGTGAAGTCAGGAGGGTGAATCAGAAGAAGATGAAGAAGGAGAAGGAGAAGGTGAAGTCTGGAGGGTGAATCAGAAGAAGCAGAAGAAGGAGAAGGAGAAGGTGAGGTATGGAGGGTGAATCAGATGAAGCAGAAGAAGGAGAAGGAGAAGGTGAAGTCTGGAGGGTGAATCAGAAGAAGCAGAAGAAGGAGAAGGAGAAGGTGAAGTCTGGAGGGGGAATCAGAAGAAACAGAAGAAGGAGAAGGAGAAGGAGAAGTCTGGAGGGTGAAGCAGAAGAAACAGAAGAAGGAGAAGGAGAAGGTGAAGACTGGAGGGTGAATCAGATGAAGTAGAAGAAGGAGAAGGAGAAGGTGAAGTCTGGAGGGTGAATCAGAAGAAGTAGAAGAAGGAGAAGGAGAAGGTGAAGTCTGGAGGGTGAATCAGAAGAAGCAGAAGAAGGAGAAGGAGAAGGTGAAGTCTGGAGGGTGAATCAGAAGAAGCAGAAGAAGGAGAAGGAGAAGATGAAGTCTGGAGGGTGAATCAGAAGAAGTAGAAGAAGGAGAAGGAGAAGGTGAGGTCTGGAGGGTGAATCAGAAGAAGCAGAAGAAGGAGAAGGAGAAGGTGAAGTCTGGAGGGTGAATCAGAAGAAACAGAAGAAGGAGAAGGAGAAGGTGAAGTCTGGAGGGTGAATCAGAAGAAGTAGAAGAAGGAGAAGGAGAAGGTGTAGTCTGGAGGGTGAATCAGAAGAAGCAGAAGAAGGAGAAGGAGAAGGTGAAGTCAGGAGGGTGAATCAGAAGAAGATGAAGAAGGAGAAGGAGAAGGTGAAGTCTGGAGGGTGAATCAGAAGAAGCAGAAGAAGGAGAAGGAGAAGGTGAGGTATGGAGGGTGAATCAGAAGAAGCAGAAGAAGGAGAAGGAGAAGGTGAAGTCTGGAGGGTGAATCAGAAGAAGCAGAAGAAGGAGAAGGAGAAGGTGAAGTCTGGAGGGTGAATCAGAAGAAGCAGAAGAAGGAGAAGGAGAAGGAGAAGTCTGGAGGGTGAATCAGAAGAAGCAGAAGAAGGAGAAGGAGAAGGTGAAGTCAGGAGGGTGAATCAGAAGAAGCAGAAGAAGGAGAAGGAGAAGGTGAAGTCTGGAGGGTGAAGCAGAAGAAGTAGAAGAAGGAGAAGGAGAAGGTGAAGTCAGGATGGTGAATCAGAAGAAGTAGAAGAAGGAGAAGGAGAAGGTGAAGTCAGGAGGGTGAATCAGAAGAAGCAGAAGAAGGAGAAGGAGAAGGTGAAGTCTGGAGGGTGAATCAGAAGAATCAGAAGAAGGAGAAGGAGAAGGTGAAGTCTGGAGGGTGAATCAGAAGAAGCAGAAGAAAGAGAAGGAGAAGGTGAAGCCTGGAGGGTGAATCAGAAGAAGTAGAAGAAGGAGAAGGAGAAGGTGAAGTCTGGAGGGTGAATCAGAAGAAGCAGAAGAAGGAGAAGGAGAAGGTGAAGTCTGGAGGGTGAATCAGAAGAAGCAGAAGAAGGAGAAGGAGAAGGTGAAGTCTGCAGGGTGAATCAGAAGAAGCAGAAGAAGGAGAAGGAGAAGGTGAAGTCTGGAGGGTGAATCAGAAGAAACAGAAGAAGGAGAAGGAGAAGGTGAAGTCTGGAGGGTGAATCAGAAGAAGTAGAAGAAGGAGAAGGAGAAGGTGTAGTCTGGAGGGTGAATCAGAAGAAGCAGAAGAAGGAGAAGGAGAAGGTGAAGTCTGGAGGGTGAATCAGAAGAAGCAGAAGAAGGAGAAGGAGAAGGTGAAGTCTGGAGGGTGAATCAGAAGAAGCAGAAGAAGGAGAAGGAGAAGGTGAAGTCAGGAGGGTGAATCAGAAGAAGCAGAAGAAGGAGAAGGAGAAGGTGAAGTTAGGAGGGTGAATCAGAAGAAGCAGAAGAAGGAGAAGGAGCAGGTGATGTCAGGGGGATGAAGCAGAATAAGTAGAAGAAGGAGAAGGAGAAGGTGAAGTCAGGACGGTGAAGCAGAAGAAGCAGAAGAAGGAGAAGGAGAAGGTGAAGTCTGGAGGGTGAATCAGAAGAAGTAGAAGAAGGAAAAGGAGAAGGTCAAGTCTGGAGGGTGAATCAGAAAAAGTAGAAGAAGGAGAAGGAGAAGGTGAAGTCTGGAGGGTGAAGCAGAAGAAGTAGAAGAAGGAGAAGGAGAAGGTGAAGTCAGGATGGTGAATCAGAAGAAGTAGAAGAAGGAGAAGGAGAAGGTGAAGTCAGGAGGGTGAATCAGAAGAAGCAGAAGAAGGAGAAGGAGAAGGTGAAGTCTGGAGGGTGAATCAGAAGAATCAGAAGAAGGAGAAGGAGAAGGTGAAGTCTGGAGGGTGAATCAGAAGAAGCAGAAGAAAGAGAAGGAGAAGGTGAAGTCTGGAGGGTGAATCAGAAGAAGTAGAAGAAGGAGAAGGAGAAGGTGAAGTCTGGAGGGTGAATCAGAAGAAGCAGAAGAAGGAGAAGGAGAAGGTGAAGTCTGGAGGGTGAATCAGAAGAAGCAGAAGAAGGAGAAGGAGAAGGTGAAGTCTGCAGGGTGAATCAGAAGAAGCAGAAGAAGGAGAAGGAGAAGGTGAAGTCTGGAGGGTGAATCAGAAGAAGCAGAATAAGGAGAAGGAGAAGGTGAAGTCTGGAGTGTGAATCAGAAGAAGCAGAAGAAGGAGAAGGAGAAGGTGAAGTCTGGAGGGTGAATCAGAAGAAGCAGAGGAAGGAGAAGGAGAAGGTGAAGTCTGGAGGGTGAATCAGAAGAAGCAGAAGAAGTAGAAGGAGAAGGTGAAGTCTGGAGGGTGAATCAGAAGAAGCAGAAGAAGGAGAAGGAGAAGGTGAAGTCTGGAGGGTGAATGAGAAGAAGCAGAATAAGGAGAAGGAGAAGGTGAAGTCTGGAGGGTGAATCAGAAGAAGCAGAAGAAGGAGAAGGAGAAGGTGAAGTCTGGAGGGTGAATCAGAAGAAGTAGAAGAAGGAGAAGGAGAAGGTGAAGTCTGGAGGGTGAAGCAGAAGAAGGAGAAGGAGAAGGTGAAGTCAGGAGGGTGAATCAGAAGAAGTAGAAGAAGGAGAAGGAGAAGGTGAAATCAGGAGGGTGAATCAGAAGAAGCAGAAGAAGGAGAAGGAGAAGGTGAAGTCTTTAGGGTGAATCAGAAGAATCAGAAGAAGGAGAAGGAGAAGGTGAAGTCTGGAGGGTGAATCAGAAGAAGCAGAAGAAAGAGAAGGAGAAGGTGAAGTCTGGAGGGTGAAGCAGAAGAAACAGAAGAAGGAGAAGGAGAAGGTGAAGACTGGAGGGTGAATCAGAAGAAGTAGAAGAAGGAGAAGGAGAAGGTGAAGTCTGGAGGGTGAATCAGAAGAAGTAGAAGAAGGAGAAGGAGAAGGTGAAGTCTGGAGGGTGAATCAGAAGAAGCAGAAGAAGGAGAAGGAGAAGGTGAAGTCTGGAGGGTGAATCAGAAGAAGCAGAAGAAGGAGAAGGAGAAGATGAAGTCTGGAGGGTGAATCAGAAGAAGTAGAAGAAGGAGAAGGAGAAGGTGAAGTCTGGAGGGTGAATCAGAAGAAGCAGAAGAAGGAGAAGGAGAAGGTGAAGTCTGGAGGGTGAATCAGAAGAAGTAGAAGAAGGAGAAGGAGAAGGTGAAGTCTGGAGGGTGAAGCAGAAGAAGGAGAAGGAGAAGGTGAAGTCAGGAGGGTGAATCAGAAGAAGTAGAAGAAGGAGAAGGAGAAGGTGAAATCAGGAGGGTGAATCAGAAGAAGCAGAAGAAGGAGAAGGAGAAGGTGAAGTCTGTAGGGTGAATCAGAAGAATCAGAAGAAGGAGAAGGAGAAGGTGAAGTCTGGAGGGTGAATCAGAAGAAGCAGAAGAAAGAGAAGGAGAAGGTGAAGTCTGGAGGGTGAAGCAGAAGAAACAGAAGAAGGAGAAGGAGAAGGTGAAGACTGGAGGGTGAATCAGAAGAAGTAGAAGAAGGAGAAGGAGAAGGTGAAGTCTGGAGGGTGAATCAGAAGAAGTAGAAGAAGGAGAAGGAGAAGGTGAAGTCTGGAGGGTGAATCAGAAGAAGCAGAAGAAGGAGAAGGAGAAGATGAAGTCTGGAGGGTGAATCAGAAGAAGTAGAAGAAGGAGAAGGAGAAGGTGAGGTCTGGAGGGTGAATCAGAAGAAGCAGAAGAAGGAGAAGGAGAAGGTGAAGTCTGGAGGGTGAATCAGAAGAAGCAGAAGAAGGAGAAGGAGAAGGTGAAGTCTGGAGGGTGAATCAGAAGAAACAGAAGAAGGAGAAGGAGAAGGTGAAGTCTGGAGGGTGAATCAGAAGAAGTAGAAGAAGGAGAAGGAGAAGGTGTAGTCTGGAGGGTGAATCAGAAGAAGCAGAAGAAGGAGAAGAAGAAGGTGAAGTCTGGAGGGTGAATCAGAAGAAGCAGAAGAAGGAGAAGGAGAAGGTGAAGTCTGGAGGGTGAATCAGAAGAAGCAGAAGAAGGAGAAGGAGAAGGTGAAGTCAGGAGGGTGAATCAGAAGAAGCAGAAGAAGGAGAAGGAGAAGGTGAAGTTAGGAGGGTGAATCAGAAGAAGCAGAAGAAGGAGAAGGAGCAGGTGATGTCAGGGGGATGAAGCAGAATAAGTAGAAGAAGGAGAAGGAGAAGGTGCAGTCAGGACGGTGAAGCAGAAGAAGCAGAAGAAGGAGAAGGAGAAGGTGAAGTCTGGAGGGTGAATCAGAAGAAGTAGAAGAAGGAAAAGGAGAAGGTCAAGTCTGGAGGGTGAATCAGAAGAAGTAGAAGAAGGAGAAGGAGAAGGTGAAGTCTGGAGGGTGAAGCAGAAGAAGTAGAAGAAGGAGAAGGAGAAGGTGAAGTCAGGATGGTGAATCAGAAGAAGTAGAAGAAGGAGAAGGAGAAGGTGAAGTCAGGAGGGTGAATCAGAAGAAGCAGAAGAAGGAGAAGGAGAAGGTGAAGTCTGGAGGGTGAATCAGAAGAATCAGAAGAAGGAGAAGGAGAAGGTGAAGTCTGGAGGGTGAATCAGAAGAAGCAGAAGAAAGAGAAGGAGAAGGTGAAGTCTGGAGGGTGAATCAGAAGAAGTAGAAGAAGGAGAAGGAGAAGGTGAAGTCTGGAGGGTGAATCAGAAGAAGCAGAAGAAGGAGAAGGAGAAGGTGAAGTCTGGAGGGTGAATCAGAAGAAGCAGAAGAAGGAGAAGGAGAAGGTGAAGTCTGCAGGGTGAATCAGAAGAAGCAGAAGAAGGAGAAGGAGAAGGTGAAGTCTGGAGGGTGAATCAGAAGAAGCAGAATAAGGAGAAGGAGAAGGCAAAGTCTGGAGGGTGAATCAGAAGAAGTAGAAGAAGGAGAAGGAGAAGTTGAAGTCTGGAGGGTGAAGCAGAAGAATTAGAAGATGGAGAAGGAGAAGGTGAAGTCAGGAGGGTGAATCAGAAGAAGCAGAAGAAGGAGAAGGAGAAGGTGAAGTCTGGAGGGTGAATCAGAAGAAGCAGAAGAAGGAGAAGGAGAAGGTGAAGTCTGGAGGGTGAATCAGAAGAAACAGAAGAAGGAGAAGGAGAAGGTGAAGTCTGGAGGGTGAATCAGAAGAAGTAGAAGAAGGAGAAGGAGAAGGTGTAGTCTGGAGGGTGAATCAGAAGAAGCAGAAGAAGGAGAAGAAGAAGGTGAAGTCTGGAGGGTGAATCAGAAGAAGCAGAAGAAGGAGAAGGAGAAGGTGAAGTCTGGAGGGTGAATCAGAAGAAGCAGAAGAAGGAGAAGGAGAAGGTGAAGTCAGGAGGGTGAATCAGAAGAAGCAGAAGAAGGAGAAGGAGAAGGTGAAGTTAGGAGGGTGAATCAGAAGAAGCAGAAGAAGGAGAAGGAGCAGGTGATGTCAGGGGGATGAAGCAGAATAAGTAGAAGAAGGAGAAGGAGAAGTTGCAGTCAGGACGGTGAAGCAGAAGAAGCAGAAGAAGGAGAAGGAGAAGGTGAAGTCTGGAGGGTGAATCAGAAGAAGTAGAAGAAGGAAAAGGAGAAGGTCAAGTCTGGAGGGTGAATCAGAAGAAGTAGAAGAAGGAGAAGGAGAAGGTGAAGTCTGGAGGGTGAAGCAGAAGAAGTAGAAGAAGGAGAAGGAGAAGGTGAAGTCAGGATGGTGAATCAGAAGAAGTAGAAGAAGGAGAAGGAGAAGGTGAAGTCAGGAGGGTGAATCAGAAGAAGCAGAAGAAGGAGAAGGAGAAGGTGAAGTCTGGAGGGTGAATCAGAAGAATCAGAAGAAGGAGAAGGAGAAGGTGAAGTCTGGAGGGTGAATCAGAAGAAGCAGAAGAAAGAGAAGGAGAAGGTGAAGTCTGGAGGGTGAATCAGAAGAAGTAGAAGAAGGAGAAGGAGAAGGTGAAGTCTGGAGGGTGAATCAGAAGAAGCAGAAGAAGGAGAAGGAGAAGGTGAAGTCTGGAGGGTGAATCAGAAGAAGCAGAAGAAGGAGAAGGAGAAGGTGAAGTCTGCAGGGTGAATCAGAAGAAGCAGAAGAAGGAGAAGGAGAAGGTGAAGTCTGGAGGGTGAATCAGAAGAAGCAGAATAAGTAGAAGGAGAAGGTGAAGTCTGGAGGGTGAATCAGAAGAAGCAGAAGAAGGAGAAGGAGAAGGTGAAGTCTGGAGGGTGAATCAGAAGAAGTAGAAGAAGGAGAAGGAGAAGTTGAAGTCTGGAGGGTGAAGCAGAAGAATTAGAAGATGGAGAAGGAGAAGGTGAAGTCAGGAGGGTGAATCAGAAGAAGTAGAAGAAGGAGAAGGAGAAGGTGAAGTCTGGAGGGTGAATCAGAAGAAGCAGAATAAGGAGAAGGAGAAGGTGAAGTCTGGAGGGTGAATCAGAAGAAGCAGAAGAAGGAGAAGGAGAAGGTGAAGTCTGGAGGGTGAATCAGAAGAAGTAGAAGAAGGAGAAGGAGAAGGTGAAGTCTGGAGGGTGAATCAGAAGAAGCAGAAGAAAGAGAAGGAGAAGGTGAAGTCTGGAGGGTGAAGCAGAAGAAACAGAAGAAGGAGAAGGAGAAGGTGAAGACTGGAGGGTGAATCAGAAGAAGTAGAAGAAGGAGAAGGAGAAGGTGAAGTCTGGAGGGTGAATCAGAAGAAGTAGAAGAAGGAGAAGGAGAAGGTGAAGTCTGGAGGGTGAATCAGAAGAAGCAGAAGAAGGAGAAGGAGAAGGTGAAGTCAGGAGGGTGAATCAGAAGAAGCAGAAGAAGGAGAAGGAGAAGATGAAGTCTGGAGGGTGAATCAGAAGAAGTAGAAGAAGGAGAAGGAGAAGGTGAAGTCTGGAGGGTGAATCAGAAGTAGTAGAAGAAGGAGAAGGAGAAGATGAAGTCTGGAGGGTGAATCAGAAGAAACAGAAGAAGGAGAAGGAGAAGGTGATGTCTGGAGGGTGAATCAGAGGAAGTAGAAGAAGGAGAAGGAGAAGGTGTAGTCTGGAGGGTGAATCAGAAGAAGTAGACGAAGGAGAAGGAGATGGTGAAGTCTGGAGGGTGAATCAGAAGAAGTAGAAGAAGGAGAAGGAGAAGGTGAAGTCTGGAGGGTGAATCAGAAGAAGCAGAAGAAAGAGAAGGAGATGGTGAAGTCTGGAGGGTGAATCAGAAGAAGTAGAAGAAGGAGAAGGAGAAGGTGAAGTCTGGAGGGTGAATCAGAAGAAGCAGAAGAAGTAGAAGGAGAAGGTGAAGTCTGGAGGGTGAATCAGAAGAAGCAGAAGAAGGAGAAGGAGAAGGTGAAGTCTGGAGGGTGAATGAGAAGAAGCAGAATAAGGAGAAGGAGAAGGTGAAGTCTGGAGGGTGAATCAGAAGAAGCAGAAGAAGGAGAAGGAGAAGTTGAAGTCTGGAGGGTGAATCAGAAGAAGTAGAAGAAGGAGAAGGAGAAGGTGAAGTCTGGAGGGTGAATCAGAAGAAGTAGAAGAAGGAGAAGGAGCAGGTGAAATCAGGAGGGTGAATCAGAAGAAGTAGAAGAAGGAGAAGGAGAAGGTGAAATCAGGAGGGTGAATCAGAAGAAGCAGAAGAAGGAGAAGGAGAAGGTGAAGTCTGTAGGGTGAATCAGAAGAATCAGAAGAAGGAGAAGGAGAAGGTGAAGTCTGGAGGGTGAATCAGAAGAAGCAGAAGAAAGAGAAGGAGAAGGTGAAGTCTGGAGGGTGAAGCAGAAGAAACAGAAGAAGGAGAAGGAGAAGGTGAAGACTGGAGGGTGAATCAGATGAAGTAGAAGAAGGAGAAGGAGAAGGTGAAGTCTGGAGGGTGAATCAGAAGAAGTAGAAGAAGGAGAAGGAGAAGGTGAAGTCTGGAGGGTGAATCAGAAGAAGCAGAAGAAGGAGAAGGAGAAGGTGAAGTCTGGAGGGTGAATCAGAAGAAGCAGAAGAAGGAGAAGGAGAAGATGAAGTCTGGAGGGTGAATCAGAAGAAGTAGAAGAAGGAGTAGGAGAAGGTGAGGTCTGGAGGGTGAATCAGAAGAAGCAGAAGAAGGAGAAGGAGAAGGTGAGGTCTGGAGGGTGAATCAGAAGAAGCAGAAGAAGGAGAAGGAGAAGGTGAAGTCTGGAGGGTGAATCAGAAGAAACAGAAGAAGGAGAAGGAGAAGGTGAAGTCTGGAGGGTGAATCAGAAGAAGTAGAAGAAGGAGAAGGAGAAGGTGTAGTCTGGAGGGTGAATCAGAAGAAGCAGAAGAAGGAGAAGGAGAAGGTGAAGTCTGGAGGGTGAATCAGAAGAAGCAGAAGAAGGAGAAGGAGAAGGTGAAGTCTGGAGGGTGAATCAGAAGAAGCAGAAGAAGGAGAAGGAGAAGGTGAGGTGTGGAGGGTGAATCAGAAGAAGCAGAAGAAGGAGAAGGAGAAGGTGAAGTCTGGAGGGTGAATCAGAAGAAGCAGAAGAAGGAGAAGGAGAAGGTGAAGTCTGGAGGGTGAATCAGAAGAAACAGAAAAAGGAGAAGGAGAAGGTGAAGTCTGGAGGGTGAATCAGAAGAAGTAGAAGAAGGAGAAGGAGAAGGTGTAGTCTGGAGGGTGAATCAGAAGAAGCAGAAGAAGGAGAAGGAGAAGGTGAAGTCTGGAGGGTGAATCAGAAGAAGGAGAAGGAGAAGGAGAAGTCTGGAGGGTGAATCAGAAGAAGCAGAAGAAGGAGAAGGAGAAGGTGAAGTCAGGAGGGTGAATCAGAAGAAGCAGAAGAAGGAGAAGGAGAAGGTGAAGTCTGGAGGGTGAAGCAGAAGAAGTAGAAGAAGGAGAAGGAGAAGGTGAAGTCAGGATGGTGAATCAGAAGAAGTAGAAGAAGGAGAAGGAGAAGGTGAAGTCAGGAGGGTGAATCAGAAGAAGCAGAAGAAGGAGAAGGAGAAGGTGAAGTCTGGAGGGTGAATCAGAAGAATCAGAAGAAGGAGAAGGAGAAGGTGAAGTCTGGAGGGTGAATCAGAAGAAGCAGAAGAAAGAGAAGGAGAAGGTGAAGTCTGGAGGGTGAATCAGAAGAAGTAGAAGAAGGAGAAGGAGAAGGTGAAGTCTGGAGGGTGAATCAGAAGAAGCAGAAGAAGGAGAAGGAGAAGGTGAAGTCTGCAGGGTGAATCAGAAGAAGCAGAAGAAGGAGAAGGAGAAGGTGAAGTCTGGAGGGTGAATCAGAAGAAACAGAAGAAGGAGAAGGAGAAGGTGAAGTCTGGAGGGTGAATCAGGAGAAGTAGAAGAAGGAGAAGGAGAAGGTGTAGTCTGGAGGGTGAATCAGAAGAAGCAGAAGAAGGAGAAGGAGAAGGTGAAGTCTGGAGGGTGAATCAGAAGAAGCAGAAGAAGGAGAAGGAGAAGGTGAAGTCTGGAGGGTGAATCAGAAGAAGCAGAAGAAGGAGAAGGAGAAGGTGAAGTCAGGAGGGTGAATCAGAAGAAGCAGAAGAAGGAGAAGGAGAAGGTGAAGTTAGGAGGGTGAATCAGAAGAAGCAGAAGAAGGAGAAGGAGCAGGTGATGTCAGGGGGATGAAGCAGAATAAGTAGAAGAAGGAGAAGGAGAAGGTGAAGTCAGGACGGTGAAGCAGAAGAAGCAGAAGAAGGAGAAGGTGAAGGTGAAGTCTGGAGGGTGAATCAGAAGAAGTAGAAGAAGGAAAAGGAGAAGGTCAAGTCTGGAGGGTGAATCAGAAGAAGTAGAAGAAGGAGAAGGAGAAGGTGAAGTCTGGAGGGTGAAGCAGAAGAAGTAGAAGAAGGAGAAGGAGAAGGTGAAGTCAGGATGGTGAATCAGAAGAAGTAGAAGAAGGAGAAGGAGAAGGTGAAGTCAGGAGGGTGAATCAGAAGAAGCAGAAGAAGGAGAAGGAGAAGGTGAAGTCTGGAGGGTGAATCAGAAGAATCAGAAGAAGGAGAAGGAGAAGGTGAAGTCTGGAGGGTGAATCAGAAGAAGCAGAAGAAAGAGAAGGAGAAGGTGAAGTCTGGAGGGTGAATCAGAAGAAGTAGAAGAAGGAGAAGGAGAAGGTGAAGTCTGGAGGGTGAATCAGAAGAAGCAGAAGAAGGAGAAGGAGAAGGTGAAGTCTGGAGGGTGAATCAGAAGAAGCAGAAGAAGGAGAAGGTGAAGTCTGCAGGGTGAATCAGAAGAAGCAGAAGAAGGAGAAGGAGAAGGTGAAGTCTGGAGGGTGAATCAGAAGAAGCAGAATAAGGAGAAGGAGAAGGTGAAGTCTGGAGGGTGAATCAGAAGAAGCAGAAGAAGGAGAAGGAGAAGGTGAAGTCTGGAGGGTGAATCAGAAGAAGCAGAGGAAGGAGAAGGAGAAGGTGAAGTCTGGAGGGTGAATCAGAAGAAGCAGAAGAAGTAGAAGGAGAAGGTGAAGTCTGGAGGGTGAATCAGAAGAAGCAGAAGAAGGAGAAGGAGAAGGTGAAGTCTGGAGGGTGAATGAGAAGAAGCAGAATAAGGAGAAGGAGAAGGTGAAGTCTGGAGGGTGATTCAGAAGAAGCAGAAGAAGGAGAAGGAGAAGGTGAAGTCTGGAGGGTGAATCAGAAGAAGTAGAAGAAGGAGAAGGAGAAGGTGAAGTCTGGAGGGTGAAGCAGAAGAAGGAGAAGGAGAAGGTGAAGTCAGGAGGGTGAATCAGAAGAAGTAGAAGAAGGAGAAGGAGAAGGTGAAATCAGGAGGGTGAATCAGAAGAAGCAGAAGAAGGAGAAGGAGAAGGTGAAGTCTGTAGGGTGAATCAGAAGAATCAGAAGAAGGAGAAGGAGAAGGTGAAGTCTGGAGGGTGAATCAGAAGAAGCAGAAGAAAGAGAAGGAGAAGGTGAAGTCTGGAGGGTGAAGCAGAAGAAACAGAAGAAGGAGAAGGAGAAGGTGAAGACTGGAGGGTGAATCAGAAGAAGTAGAAGAAGGAGAAGGAGAAGGTGAAGTCTGGAGGGTGAATCAGAAGAAGTAGAAGAAGGAGAAGGAGAAGGTGAAGTCTGGAGGGTGAATCAGAAGAAGCAGAAGAAGGAGAAGGAGAAGGTGAAGTCTGGAGGGTGAATCAGAAGAAGCAGAAGAAGGAGAAGGAGAAGATGAAGTCTGGAGGGTGAATCAGAAGAAGTAGAAGAAGGAGAAGGAGAAGGTGAGGTCTGGAGGGTGAATCAGAAGAAGCAGAAGAAGGAGAAGGAGAAGGTGAAGTCTGGAGGGTGAATCAGAAGAAGCAGAAGAAGGAGAAGGAGAAGGTGAAGTCTGGAGGGTGAATCAGAAGAAACAGAAGAAGGAGAAGGAGAAGGTGAAGTCTGGAGGGTGAATCAGAAGAAGTAGAAGAAGGAGAAGGAGAAGGTGTAGTCTGGAGGGTGAATCAGAAGAAGCAGAAGAAGGAGAAGGAGAAGGTGAAGTCTGGAGGGTGAATCAGAAGAAGCAGAAGAAGGAGAAGGAGAAGGTGAAGTCTGGAGGGTGAATCAGAAGAAGCAGAAGAAGGAGAAGGAGAAGGTGAAGTCAGGAGGGTGAATCAGAAGAAGCATGAGAAGGAGAAGGAGAAGGTGAAGTTAGGAGGGTGAATCAGAAGAAGCAGAAGAAGGAGAAGGAGCAGGTGATGTCAGGGGGATGAAGCAGAATAAGTAGAAGAAGGAGAAGGAGAAGGTGCAGTCAGGACGGTGAAGCAGAAGAAGCAGAAGAAGGAGAAGGAGAAGGTGAAGTCTGGAGGGTGAATCAGAAGAAGTAGAAGAAGGAAAAGGAGAAGGTCAAGTCTGGAGGGTGAATCAGAAGAAGTAGAAGAAGGAGAAGGAGAAGGTGAAGTCTGGAGGGTGAAGCAGAAGAAGTAGAAGAAGGAGAAGGAGAAGGTGAAGTCAGGATGGTGAATCAGAAGAAGTAGAAGAAGGAGAAGGAGAAGGTGAAGTCAGGAGGGTGAATCAGAAGAAGCAGAAGAAGGAGAAGGAGAAGGTGAAGTCTGGAGGGTGAATCAGAAGAATCAGAAGAAGGAGAAGGAGAAGGTGAAGTCTGGAGGGTGAATCAGAAGAAGCAGAAGAAAGAGAAGGAGAAGGTGAAGTCTGGAGGGTGAATCAGAAGAAGTAGAAGAAGGAGAAGGAGAAGGTGAAGTCTGGAGTGTGAATCAGAAGAAGCAGAAGAAGGAGAAGGAGAAGGTGAAGTCTGGAGGGTGAATCAGAAGAAGCAGAAGAAGGTGAAGGAGAAGGTGAAGTCTGCAGGGTGAATCAGAAGAAGCAGAAGAAGGAGAAGGAGAAGGTGAAGTCTGGAGGGTGAATCAGAAGAAGCAGAATAAGGAGAAGGAGAAGGTGAAGTCTGGAGGGTGAATCAGAAGAAGCAGAAGAAGGAGAAGGAGAAGGTGAAGTCTGGAGGGTGAATCAGAAGAAGTAGAAGAAGGAGAAGGAGAAGTTGAAGTCTGGAGGGTGAAGCAGAAGAATTAGAAGATGGAGAAGGAGAAGGTGAAGTCAGGAGGGTGAATCAGAAGAAGTAGAAGAAGGAGAAGGAGAAGGTGAAGTCTGGAGGGTGAATCAGAAGAAGCAGAATAAGGAGAAGGAGAAGGTGAAGTCTGGAGGGTGAATCAGAAGAAGCAGAAGAAGGAGAAGGAGAAGGTGAAGTCTGGAGGGTGAATCAGAAGAAGTAGAAGAAGGAGAAGGAGAAGGTGAAGTCTGGAGGGTGAAGCAGAAGAAGTAGAAGAAGGAGAAGGAGAAGGTGAAGTCAGGTGGGTGAATCAGAAGAAGTAGAAGAAGGAGAAGGAGAAGGTGAAGTCAGGAGGGTGAATCAGAAGAAGCAGAAGAAGGAGAAGGAGAAGGTGAAGTCTGGAGGGTGAATCAGAAGAATCAGAAGAAGGAGAAGGAGAAGGTGAAGTCTGGAGGGTGAATCAGAAGAAGCAGAAGAAAGAGAAGGAGAAGGTGAAGTCTGGAGGGTGAAGCAGAAGAAACAGAAGAAGGAGAAGGAGAAGGTGAAGACTGGAGGGTGAATCACAAGAAGTAGAAGAAGGAGAAGGAGAAGGTGAAGTCTGGAGGGTGAATCAGAAGAAGTAGAAGAAGGAGAAGGAGAAGTTGAAGTCTGGAGGGTGAATCAGAAGAAGCAGAAGAAGGAGAAGGAGAAGGTGAAGTCTGGAGGGTGAATCAGAAGAAGCAGAAGAAGGAGAAGGAGAAGATGAAGTCTGGAGGGTGAATCAGAAGAAGTAGAAGAAGGAGAAGGAGAAGGTGAAGTCTGGAGGGTGAATCAGAAGTAGTAGAAGAAGGAGAAGGAGAAGGTGAAGTCTGGAGGGTGAATCAGAAGAAACAGAAGAAGGAGAAGGAGAAGGTGAAGTCTGGAGGGTGAATCAGAAGAAGTAGAAGAAGGAGAAGGAGAAAGTGTAGTCTGGAGGGTGAATCAGAAGAAGTAGACGAAGGAGAAGGAGAAGGTGAAGTCTGGAGGGTGAATCAGATGAAGCAGAAGAAGGAGAAGGAGAAGGTGAAGTCTGGAGGGTGAATCAGAAGAAGTAGAAGAAGGAGAAGGAGAAGGTGAAGTCTGGAGGGTGAATCAGAAGAAGCAGAAGAAGGAGAAGGAGAAGGTGAAGTCTGGAGGGTGAATCAGAAGAAGCAGAAGAAGGAGAAGGAGAAGATGAAGTCTGGAGGGTGAATCAGAAGAAGTAGAAGAAGGAGAAGGAGAAGGTGAAGTCTGGAGGGTGAATCAGAAGTAGTAGAAGAAGGAGAAGGAGAAGGTGAAGTCTGGAGGGTGAATCAGAAGAAACAGAAGAAGGAGAAGGAGAAGGTGAAGTCTGGAGGGTGAATCAGAAGAAGTAGAAGAAGGAGAAGGAGAAGGTGTAGTCTGGAGGGTGAATCAGAAGAAGTAGACGAAGGAGAAGGAGAAGGTGAAGTCTGGAGGGTGAATCAGATGTAGCAGAAGAAGGAGATGGAGAAGGTGAAGTCTGGAGGTTGAATCAGAAGAAGTAGAAGAAGGAGAAGGAGAAGGTGAAGTCTGGAGGGTGAATCAGAAGAAGCAGAAGAAGGAGAAGGAGAAGGTGAAGTCTGGAGGGTGAATCAGAAGAAGCAGAAGAAGGAGAAGGAGAAGGTGAAGTCTGGAGGGTGATTCAGAAGAAGCAGGATAAGGAGAAGGAGAAGGTGAAGTCTGGAGGTTGAATCAGAAGAAGCAGAAGAAGGAGAAGGAGAAGCTGAAGTCTGGAGGGTGAATCAGAAGAAGTAGAAGAAGGAGAAGGAGAAGATGAAGTCTGGAGGGTGAATCAGAAGAAGTAGAAGAAGGAGAAGGAGAAGGTGAAGTCTGGAGGTGAATCAGAAGACGTAGAAGAAGGAGAAGGAGAAGGTGAAGTCTGGAGGGTGAAGCAGAAGAAGTAGAAGAAGGAGAAGGAGAAGGTGAAGTCAGGAGGGTGAATCAGAAGATGTAGAAGAAGGAGATGGAGAAGGTGAAGTCAGGATGGTGAATCAGAAGAAGTAGAAGAAGGAGAAGGAGAAGGTGAAGTCAGGAGGGTGAATCAGAAGAAGCAGAAGAAGGAGAAGGAGAAGGTGAAGTCTGGAGGGTGAATCAGAAGAATCAGAAGAAGGAGAAGGAGAAGGTGAAGTCTGGAGGGTGAATCAGAAGAAGCAGAAGAAGGAGAAGGAGAAGGTGAAGTCTGCAGGGTGAATCAGAAGAAGCAGAAGAAGGAGAAGGAGAAGGTGAAGTCTGGAGGGTGAATCAGAAGAAGCAGAATAAGGAGAAGGAGAAGGTGAAGTCTGGAGGGTGAATCAGAAGAAGCAGAAGAAGGAGAAGGAGAAGGTGAAGTCTGGAGGGTGAATCAGAAGAAGTAGAAGAAGGAGAAGGAGAAGTTGAAGTCTGGAGGGTGAAGCAGAAGAATTAGAAGATGGAGAAGGAGAAGGTGAAGTCAGGAGGGTGAATCAGAAGAAGTAGAAGAAGGAGAAGGAGAAGGTGAAGTCTGGAGGGTGAATCAGAAGAAGCAGAATAAGGAGAAGGAGAAGGTGAAGTCTGGAGGGTGAATCAGAAGAAGCAGAAGAAGGAGAAGGAGAAGGTGAAGTCTGGAGGGTGAATCAGAAGAAGTAGAAGAAGGAGAAGGAGAAGGTGAAGTCTGGAGGGTGAAGCAGAAGAAGTAGAAGAAGGAGAAGGAGAAGGTGAAGTCAGGTGGGTGAATCAGAAGAAGTAGAAGAAGGAGAAGGAGAAGGTGAAGTCAGGAGGGTGAATCAGAAGAAGCAGAAGAAGGAGAAGGAGAAGGTGAAGTCTGGAGGGTGAATCAGAAGAATCAGAAGAAGGAGAAGGAGAAGGTGAAGTCTGGAGGGTGAATCAGAAGAAGCAGAAGAAAGAGAAGGAGAAGGTGAAGTCTGGAGGGTGAAGCAGAAGAAACAGAAGAAGGAGAAGGAGAAGGTGAAGACTGGAGGGTGAATCAGAAGAAGTAGAAGAAGGAGAAAGAGAAGGTGAAGTCTGGAGGGTGAATCAGAAGAAGTAGAAGAAGGAGAAGGAGAAGGTGAAGTCTGGAGGGTGAATCAGAAGAAGCAGAAGAAGGAGAAGGAGAAGGTGAGGTCTGGAGGGTGAATCAGAAGAAGCAGAAGAAGGAGAAGGAGAAGATGAAGTCTGGAGGGTGAATCAGAAGAAGTAGAAGAAGGAGAAGGAGAAGGTGAAGTCTGGAGGGTGAATCAGAAGTAGTAGAAGAAGGAGAAGGAGAAGGTGAAGTCTGGAGGGTGAATCAGAAGAAACAGAAGAAGGAGAAGGAGAAGGTGAAGTCTGGAGGGTGAATCAGAAGAAGTAGAAGAAGGAGAAGGAGAAGGTGTAGTCTGGAGGGTGAATCAGAAGAAGTAGACGAAGGAGAAGGAGAAGGTGAAGTCTGGAGGGTGAATCAGATGAAGCAGAAGAAGGAGAAGGAGAAGGTGAAGTCTGGAGGGTGAATCAGAAGAAGTAGAAGAAGGAGAAGGAGAAGGTGAAGTCTGAAGGGTGAATCAGAAGAAGCAGAAGAAGGAGAAGGTGAAGTCTGGAGGGTGAATCAGAAGAAGCAGAAGAAGAAGAAGGAGAAGATGAAGTCTGGAGGGTGAATCAGAAGAAGTAGAAGAAGGAGAAGGAGAAGGTGAAGTCTGGAGGGTGAATCAGAAGTAGTAGAAGAAGGAGAAGGAGAAGGTGAAGTCTGGAGGGTGAATCAGAAGAAACAGAAGAAGGAGAAGGAGAAGGTGAAGTCTGGAGGGTGAATCAGAAGAAGTAGAAGAAGGAGAAGGAGAAGGTGTAGTCTGGAGGGTGAATCAGAAGAAGCAGAAGAAGGAGAAGGAGAAGGTGAAGTCTGGAGGGTGAATCAGAAGAAGCAGAAGAAGGAGAAGGAGAAGGTGAAGTCTGGAGGGTGATTCAGAAGAAGCAGGATAAGGAGAAGGAGAAGGTGAAGTCTGGAGGTTGAATCAGAAGAAGCAGAAGAAGGAGAAGGAGAAGCTGAAGTCTGGAGGGTGAATCAGAAGAAGTAGAAGAAGGAGAAGGAGAAGATGAAGTCTGGAGGGTGAATCAGAAGAAGTAGAAGAAGGAGAAGGAGAAGATGAAGTCTGGAGGGTGAATCAGAAGAAGTAGAAGAAGGAGAAGGAGAAGGTGAAGTCTGGAGGGTGAATCAGAAGACGTAGAAGAAGGAGAAGGAGAAGGTGAAGTCTGGAGGGTGAAGCAGAAGAAGTAGAAGAAGGAGAAGGAGAAGGTGAAGTCAGGAGGGTGAATCAGAAGATGTAGAAGAAGGAGATGGAGAAGGTGAAGTCAGGAGGGTGAATCAGAAGAAGCAGAAGAAGGAGAAGGAGAATGTGAAGTCTGGAGGGTGAATCAGAAGAATCAGAAGAAGGAGAAGGAGAAGGTGAAGTCTGGAGGGTGAATCAGAAGAAGCAGAAGAAAGAGAAGGAGAAGGTGAAGTCTGGAGGGTGAATCAGAAGAAGTAGAAGAAGGAGAAGGAGAAGGTGAAGTCTGGAGGGTGAATCAGAAGAAGCAGAAGAAGGAGAAGGAGAAGGTGAAGTCTGGAGGGTGAATCAGAAGAAGTAGACGAAGGAGAAGGAGAAGGTGAAGTCTGGAGGGTGAATCAGAAGAAGCAGAAGAAGGAGATGGAGAAGGTGAAGTCTGGAGGGTGAATCAGAAGAAGTAGAAGAAGGAGAAGGAGAAGGTGAAGTCTGGAGGGTGAATCAGAAGAAGCAGAAGAAGGAGAAGGAACAGGTGAAGTCTGGAGGGTGAATCAGAAGAAGCAGAAGAAGGAGAAGGAGAAGGTGAAGTCTGGAGGGTGATTCAGAAGAAGCAGAATAAGGAGAAGGAGAAGGTGAAGTCTGGAGGGTGAATCAGAAGAAGCAGAAGAAGAAGAAGGAGAAGGTGAAGTCTGGAGGGTGAATCAGAAGAAGTAGAAGAAGGAGAAGGAGAAGGTGAAGTCTGGAGGGTGAATCAGAAGAAGTAGAAGAAGGAGAAGGAGAAGGTGAAGTCTGGAGGGTGAATCAGAAGAAGTAGAAGAAGGAGAAGGAGAAGATGAAGTCTGGAGGGTGAAGCAGAAGAAGTAGAAGAAGGAGAAGGAGAAGGTGAAGTCAGGAGGGCGAATCAGAAGATGTAGAAGAAGGAGAAGGAGAAGGTGAAGTCAGGGGGGTGAATCAGAAGAAGCAGAAGAAGGAGAAGGAGAAGGTGAAGTCTGGAGGGTGAACCAGAAGAAGTAGAAGAAGGAGAAGGAGAAGGTGAAGTCTGGAGGGTGAATCAGAAGAAGCAGAAGAAGGAGAAGGAGAAGGTGAAGTCTGGAGGGTGAATCAGAAGAAGCAGAAGAAGGAGAAGGAGAAGGTGAAGTCTGGAGGGTGAATCAGAAGAAGCAGAATAAGGAGAAGGAGAAGGTGAAGTCTGGAGGGTGAATCAGAAGAAGCAGAAGAAGGAGAAGGAGAAGGTGAAGTCGGGAGGGGGAATCAGAAGAAGTAGAAGAAGGAGAAGGAGAAGGTGAAGTCTGGAGGGTGAAGCAGAAGAAGTAGAAGAAGGAGAAGGAGAATGTGAAGACAGGAGGGTGAATCAGAAGAAGTAGAAGAAGGAGAAGGAGAAGGTGAAGTCAGGAGGGTGAATCAGAAGAAGCAGAAGAAGGAGATATAGAAGGTGAAGTTTTGAGGGTGAATCAGAAGAATCAGAAGAAGGAGAAGGAGAAGGTGAAGTCTGGAGGGTGAAGCAGAAGAAGCAGAAGAAAGAGAAGGAGAAGGTGAAGTCTGGAGGGTGAAGCAGAAGAAACAGAAGAAGGAGAAGGAGAAGGTGAAGACTGGAGGGTGAATCAGAAGAAGTAGAAGAAGGAGAAGGAGAAGGTGAAGTCTATAGGGTGAATCAGAAGAAGTAGAAGATGGAGAAGGAGAAGGTGAAGTCTGGAGGGTGAATCAGAAGAATCAGAAGAAGGAGAAGGAGAAGGTGAAGTCTGGAGGGTGAATCAGAAGAAGCAGAGGAAGGAGAAGGAGAAGGTGAAGTCTGGAGGGTGAATCAAAAGAAGCAGAATAAGGAGAAGGAGAAGGTGAAGTCTGGAGGGTGAATCAGAAGAAGCAGAAGAAGGAGAAGGAGAAGGTGAAGTCTGGAGGGTGATTCAGAAGAAGCAGGATAAGGAGAAGGAGAAGGTGAAGTCTGGAGGTTGAATCAGAAGAAGCAGAAGAAGGAGAAGGAGAAGCTGAAGTCTGGAGGGTGAATCAGAAGAAGTAGAAGAAGGAGAAGGAGAAGATGAAGTCTGGAGGGTGAATCAGAAGAAGTAGAAGAAGGAGAAGGAGAAGGTGAAGTCTGGAGGGTGAATCAGAAGAGGTAGAAGAAGGAGAAGGAGAAGGTGAAGTCTGGAGGGTGAAGCAGAAGAAGTAGAAGAAGGAGAAGGAGAAGGTGAAGTCAGGAGGGTGAATCAGAAGATGTAGAAGAAGGAGAAGGAGAAGGTGAAGTCAGGAAGGTGAATCAGAAGAAGCAGAAGAAGGAGAAGAAGAAGGTGAAGTCTGGAGGGTGAATCAGAAGAATCAGAAGAAGGAGAAGGAGAAGGTGAAGTCTGGAGGGTGAATCAGAAGAAGCAGAAGAAAGAGAAGGAGAAGGTGAAGTCTGGAGGGTGAATCAGAAGAAGTAGAAGAAGGAGAAGGAGAAGGTGAAGTCTGGAGGGTGAATCAGAAGAAGCAGAAGAAGGAGAAGGAGAAGGTGAAGTCTGGAGGGTGAATCAGAAGAAGTAGACGAAGGAGAAGGAGAAGGTGAAGTCTGGAGGGTGAATCAGAAGAAGCAGAAGAAGGAGATGGAGAAGGTGAAGTCTGGAGGGTGAATCAGAAGAAGTAGAAGAAGGAGAAGGAGAAGGTGAAGTCTGGAGGGTGAATCAGAAGAAGCAGAAGAAGGAGAAGAAACAGGTGAAATCTGGAGGGTGAATCAGAAGAAGCAGAAGAAGGAGAAGGAGAAGGTGAAGTCTGGAGGCTGATTCAGAAGAAGCAGAATAAGGAGAAGGAGAAGGTGAAGTCTGGAGGGTGAATCAGAAGAAGCAGAAGAAGGAGAAGGAGAAGGTGAAGTCTGGAGGGTGAATCAGAAGAAGTAGAAGAAGGAGAAGGAGAAGGTGAAGTCTGGAGGGTGAATCAGAAGAAGTAGAAGAAGGAGAAGGAGAAGGTGAAGTCTGGAGGGTGAATCAGAAGAAGTAGAAGAAGGAGAAGGAGAAGGTGAAGTCTGGAGGGTGAAGCAGAAGAAGTAGAAGAAGGAGAAGGTGAAGTCAGGAGGGTGAATCAGAAGATGTAGAAGAAGGAGAAGGAGAAGGTGAAGTCAGGAGATTGAATCAGAAGAAGCAGAAGAAGGAGAAGGAGAAGGTGAAGTCTGGAGGGTGAATCAGAAGAAGTAGAAGAAGGAGAAGGAGAAGGTGAAGTCTGGAGGGTGAGGCAGAAGAAGTAGAAGAAGGAGAAGGAGAAGGTGAAGTCAGGAGGGTGAATCAGAAGAAGTAGAAGAAGGAGAAGGAGAAAGTGAAGTCAGGAAGGTGAATCAGAAGAAGCAGAAGAAGGAGAAGAAGAAGGTGAAGTCTGGAGGGTGAATCAGAAGAATCAGAAGAAGGAGAAGGAGAAGGTGAAGTCTGGAGGGTGAATCAGAAGAAGCAGAAGAAAGAGAAGGAGAAGGTGAAGTCTGGAGGGTGAATCAGAAGAAGTAGAAGAAGGAGAAGGAGAAGGTGAAGTCTGGAGGGTGAATCAGAAGAAGCAGAAGAAGGAGAAGGAGAAGGTGAAGTCTGGAGGGTGAATCAGAAGAAGTAGACGAAGGAGAAGGAGAAGGTGAAGTCTGGAGGGTGAATCAGAAGAAGCAGAAGAAGGAGATGGAGAAGGTGAAGTCTGGAGGGTGAATCAGAAGAAGTAGAAGAAGGAGAAGGAGAAGGTGAAGTCTGGAGGGTGAATCAGAAGAAGCAGAAGAAGGAGAAGAAACAGGTGAAATCTGGAGGGTGAATCAGAAGAAGCAGAAGAAGGAGAAGGAGAAGGTGAAGTCTGGAGGCTGATTCAGAAGAAGCAGAATAAGGAGAAGGAGAAGGTGAAGTCTGGAGGGTGAATCAGAAGAAGCAGAAGAAGGAGAAGGAGAAGGTGAAGTCTGGAGGGTGAATCAGAAGAAGTAGAAGAAGGAGAAGGAGAAGGTGAAGTCTGGAGGGTGAATCAGAAGAAGTAGAAGAAGGAGACGGAGAAGGTGAAGTCTGGAGGGTGAATCAGAAGAAGTAGAAGAAGGAGAAGGAGAAGGTGAAGTCTGGAGGGTGAAGCAGAAGAAGTAGAAGAAGGAGAAGGTGAAGTCAGGAGGGTGAATCAGAAGATGTAGAAGAAGGAGAAGGAGAAGGTGAAGTCAGGAGGGTGAATCAGAAGAAGCAGAAGAAGGAGAAGGAGAAGGTGAAGTCTGGAGGGTGAATCAGAAGAAGTAGAAGAAGGAGAAGGAGAAGGTGAAGTCTGGAGGGTGAATCAGAAGAAGCAGAAGAAGGAGAAGGAGAAGGTGAAGTCTGGAGGGTGAATCAGAAGAAGCAGAAGAAGGAGAAGGAGAAGGTGAAGTCTGGAGGGTGAATCAGAAGAAGCAGAATAAGGAGAAGGAGAAGGTGAAGTCTGGAGGGAGAATCAGAAGAAGCAGAAGAAGGAGAAGGTGAAGTCGGGAGGGTGAATCAGAAGAAGTAGAAGAAGGAGAAGGAGAAGGTGAAGTCTGGAGGGTGAGGCAGAAGAAGTAGAAGAAGGAGAAGGAGAAGGTGAAGTCAGGAGGGTGAATCAGAAGAAGTAGAAGAAGGAGAAGGAGAAAGTGAAGTCAGGAGGGTGAATCAGAAGAAGCAGAATAAGGAGATATAGAAGGTGAAGTCTTGAGGGTGAATCAGAAGAATCAGAAGAAGGAGAAGGAGAAGGTGAAGTCTGGAGGGTGAAGCAGAAGAAGCAGAAGAAAGAGAAGGAGAAGGTGAAGTCTGGAGGGTGAAGCAGAAGAAACAGAAGAAGGAGAAGGTGAAGACTGGAGGGTGAATCAGAAGAAGTAGAAGAAGGAGAAGGAGAAGGTGAAGTCTATAGGGTGAATCAGAAGAAGTAGAAGAAGGAGAAGGAGAAGGTGAAGTCTGGAGGGTGAATCAGAAGAAGCAGAAGAAGGAGAAGGAGAAGGTGAAGTCTGGAGGGTGAATCAGAAGAAGCAGAAGAAGGAGAAGGAGAAGATGAAGTCTGGAGGGTGAATCAGAAGAAGTAGAAGAAGGAGAAGGAGAAGGTGAGGTCTGGAGGGTGAATCAGAAGAAGCAGAAGAAGGAGAAGGAGAAGGTGAAGTCTGGAGGGTGAATCAGAAGAAGCAGAAGAAGGAGAAGGAGAAGGTGAAGTCTGGAGGGTGAATCAGAAGAAGCAGAAGAAGGAGAAGGAGAAGGTGAAGTCAGGAGGGTGAATCAGAAGAAGCAGAAGAAGGAGAAGGAGCAGGTGAAGTCAGGGGGGTGTAGCAGAAGAAGTAGAAGAAGGAGAAGGAGAAGGTGGAATCAGGACGATGAAGCAGAAGAAGCAGAAGAAGGAGAAGGAGAAGGTGAAGCCTGGAGGGCGCAGCAGAAGAAGCAGAAGAAGGAGAAGGAGAAGGTGAAGTCTGGAGTGTGAAGCAGAAGAAGCAGAAGAAGGAGAAGGAGAAGGTGAAGTCTGGAGGGCGCAGCAGAAGAAGCAGAAGAAGGAGAATGAGAAGGTGAAGTCTGGAGGGTGAATCAGAAGAAGCAGAAGAAGGAGAAGGAGAAGGTGAAGTCTGGAGGGTGAATCAGAAGAAGTAGAAGAAGGAGAAGGAGAAGGTGAAGTCTGGAGGGTGAAGCAGAAGAAGTAGAAGAAGGAGAAGGAGAAGGTGAAGTCAGGAGGGTGAATCAGAAGAAGTAGAAGAAGGAGAAGGAGAAGGTGAAGTCAGGAGGGTGAATCAGAAGAAGCAGAAGAAGGAGAAGGAGAAGGTGAAGTCTGGAGGGTGAATCAGAAGAATCAGAAGAAGGAGAAGGAGAAGGTGAAGTCTGGAGGGTGAATCAGAAGAAGCAGAAGAAAGAGAAGGAGAAGGTGAAGTCTGGAGGGTGAAGCAGAAGAAACAGAAGAAGGAGAAGGAGAAGGTGAAGACTGGAGGGTGAATCAGAAGAAGTAGAAGAATGAGAAGGAGAAGGTGAAGTTTGGAGGGTGAATCAGAAGAAGTAGAAGAAGGAGAAGGAGAAGTTGAAGTCTGGAGGGTGAATCAGCAGAAGCAGAAGAAGGAGAAGGAGAAGGTGAAGTCTGGAGGGTGAATCAGAAGAAGCAGAAGAAGGAGAAGGAGAAGATGAAGTCTGGAGGGTGAATCAGAAGAAGTAGACGAAGGAGAAGGAGAAGGTGAAGTCTGGAGGGTGAATCAGAAGAAGCAGAAGAAGGAGAAGGAGAAGGTGAAGTCTGGAGGGTGAATCAGAAGAAGTAGAAGAAGGAGAAGGAGAAGGTGAAGTCTGGAGGGTGAATCAGAAGAAGCAGAAGAAGGAGAAGGAGAAGGTGAAGTCTGGAGGGTGAATCAGAAGAAGCAGAAGAAGGAGAAGGAGAAGGTGAAGTCTGGAGGGTGAATCAGAAGAAGTAGAAGAAGGAGAAGGAGAAGTTGAAGTCTGGAGGGTGAAGCAGAAGAAGTAGAAGATGGTGAAGGAGAAGGTGAAGTCAGGAGGGTGAATCAGAAGAAGTAGAAGAAGGAGAAGGAGAAGGTGAAGTCAGGAGGGTGAATCAGAAGAAGCAGAAGATGGAGAAGGAGAAGGTGAAGTCTGGAGGGTGAATCAGAAGAATCAGAAGAAGGAGAAGGAGAAGGTGAAGTCTGGAGGGTGAATCAGAAGAAGCAGAGGAAGGAGAAGGAGAAGGTGAAGTCTGGAGGGTGAATCAAAAGAAGCAGAATAAGGAGAAGGAGAAGGTGAAGTCTGGAGGGTGAATCAGAAGAAGCAGAATAAGGAGAAGGAGAAGGTGAAGTCTGGAGGGTGAATCAGAAGAAGCAGAAGAAGGAGAAAGAGAAGGTGAAGTCTGGAGGGTGAATCAGAAGAAGTAGAAGAAGGAGAAGGAGAAGGTGAAGTCTGGAGGGTGAAGCAGAAGAAGTAGAAGAAGGAGAAGGAGAAGGTGAAGTCAGGAGGGTGAATCAGAAGAAGTAGAAGAAGCAGAAGGAGAAGGTGAAGTCTGGAGGGTGAAGCAGAAGAAGTAGAAGAAGGAGAAGGAGAAAGTGAAGTCAGGAGGGTGAATCAGAAGAAGCAGAATAAGGAGATATAGAAGGTGAAGTCTTGAGGGTGAATCAGAAGAATCAGAAGAAGGAGAAGGAGAAGGTGAAGTCTGGAGGGTGAAGCAGAAGAAGCAGAAGAAAGAGAAGGAGAAGGTGAAGTCTGGAGGGTGAAGCAGAAGAAACAGAAGAAGGAGAAGGTGAAGACTGGAGGGTGAATCAGAAGAAGTAGAAGAAGGAGAAGGAGAAGGTGAAGTCTATAGGGTGAATCAGAAGAAGTAGAAGAAGGAGAAGGAGAAGGTGAAGTCTGGAGGGTGAATCAGAAGAAGCAGAAGAAGGAGAAGGAGAAGGTGAAGTCTGGAGGGTGAATCAGAAGAAGCAGAAGAAGGAGAAGGAGAAGATGAAGTCTGGAGGGTGAATCAGAAGAAGTAGAAGAAGGAGAAGGAGAAGGTGAGGTCTGGAGGGTGAATCAGAAGAAGCAGAAGAAGGAGAAGGAGAAGGTGAAGTCTGGAGGGTGAATCAGAAGAAGCAGAAGAAGGAGAAGGAGAAGGTGAAGTCTGGAGGGTGAATCAGAAGAAGCAGAAGAAGGAGAAGGAGAAGGTGAAGTCAGGAGGGTGAATCAGAAGAAGCAGAAGAAGGAGAAGGAGCAGGTGAAGTCAGGGGGGTGTAGCAGAAG
The DNA here is from genome assembly GCF_052327205.1 of Somniosus microcephalus. Taxonomy (NCBI): domain Eukaryota; kingdom Metazoa; phylum Chordata; class Chondrichthyes; order Squaliformes; family Somniosidae; genus Somniosus; species Somniosus microcephalus. The sequence continues at coordinate 30,928 of NW_028225688.1, read as the reverse complement.
AAGTAGAAGAAGGAGAAGGAGAAGGTGGAATCAGGACGATGAAGCAGAAGAAGCAGAAGAAGGAGAAGGAGAAGGTGAAGCCTGGAGGGCGCAGCAGAAGAAGCAGAAGAAGGAGAAGGAGAAGGTGAAGTCTGGAGTGTGAAGCAGAAGAAGCAGAAGAAGGAGAAGGAGAAGGTGAAGTCTGGAGGGCGCAGCAGAAGAAGCAGAAGAAGGAGAATGAGAAGGTGAAGTCTGGAGGGTGAATCAGAAGAAGCAGAAGAAGGAGAAGGAGAAGGTGAAGTCTGGAGGGTGAATCAGAAGAAGTAGAAGAAGGAGAAGGAGAAGGTGAAGTCTGGAGGGTGAAGCAGAAGAAGTAGAAGAAGGAGAAGGAGAAGGTGAAGTCAGGAGGGTGAATCAGAAGAAGTAGAAGAAGGAGAAGGAGAAGGTGAAGTCAGGAGGGTGAATCAGAAGAAGCAGAAGAAGGAGAAGGAGAAGGTGAAGTCTGGAGGGTGAATCAGAAGAATCAGAAGAAGGAGAAGGAGAAGGTGAAGTCTGGAGGGTGAATCAGAAGAAGCAGAAGAAAGAGAAGGAGAAGGTGAAGTCTGGAGGGTGAAGCAGAAGAAACAGAAGAAGGAGAAGGAGAAGGTGAAGACTGGAGGGTGAATCAGAAGAAGTAGAAGAATGAGAAGGAGAAGGTGAAGTTTGGAGGGTGAATCAGAAGAAGTAGAAGAAGGAGAAGGAGAAGTTGAAGTCTGGAGGGTGAATCAGCAGAAGCAGAAGAAGGAGAAGGAGAAGGTGAAGTCTGGAGGGTGAATCAGAAGAAGCAGAAGAAGGAGAAGGAGAAGATGAAGTCTGGAGGGTGAATCAGAAGAAGTAGACGAAGGAGAAGGAGAAGGTGAAGTCTGGAGGGTGAATCAGAAGAAGTAGAAGAAGGAGAAGGAGAAGGTGAAGTCTGGAGGGTGAATCAGAAGAAGCAGAAGAAGGAGAAGGAGAAGGTGAAGTCTGGAGGGTGAATCAGAAGAAGCAGAAGAAGGAGAAGGAGAAGGTGAAGTCTGGAGGGTGAATCAGAAGAAGTAGAAGAAGGAGAAGGAGAAGTTGAAGTCTGGAGGGTGAAGCAGAAGAAGTAGAAGATGGTGAAGGAGAAGGTGAAGTCAGGAGGGTGAATCAGAAGAAGTAGAAGAAGGAGAAGGAGAAGGTGAAGTCAGGAGGGTGAATCAGAAGAAGCAGAAGATGGAGAAGGAGAAGGTGAAGTCTGGAGGGTGAATCAGAAGAATCAGAAGAAGGAGAAGGAGAAGGTGAAGTCTGGAGGGTGAATCAGAAGAAGCAGAGGAAGGAGAAGGAGAAGGTGAAGTCTGGAGGGTGAATCAAAAGAAGCAGAATAAGGAGAAGGAGAAGGTGAAGTCTGGAGGGTGAATCAGAAGAAGCAGAATAAGGAGAAGGAGAAGGTGAAGTCTGGAGGGTGAATCAGAAGAAGCAGAAGAAGGAGAAAGAGAAGGTGAAGTCTGGAGGGTGAATCAGAAGAAGTAGAAGAAGGAGAAGGAGAAGGTGAAGTCTGGAGGGTGAAGCAGAAGAAGTAGAAGAAGGAGAAGGAGAAGGTGAAGTCAGGAGGGTGAATCAGAAGAAGTAGAAGAAGCAGAAGGAGAAGGTGAAGTCAGGAGGGTGAATCAGAAGAAGCAGAAGAAGGAGAAGGAGAAGGTGAAGTCTGGAGGGTGAATCAGAAGAATCAGAAGAAGGAGAAGCAGAAGGTGAAGTCTGGAGGGTGAATCAGAAGAAGCAGAAGAAAGAGAAGGAGAAGGTGAAGTCTGGAGGGTGAAGCAGAAGAAACAGAAGAAGGAGAAGGAGAAGGTGAAGACTGGAGGGTGAATCAGAAGAAGTAGAAGAAGGAGAAGGAGAAGGTGAAGTCTGGAGGGTGAATCAGAAGAAGTAGAAGAAGGAGAAGGAGAAGGTGAAGTCTGGAGGGTGAATCAGAAGAAGCAGAAGAAGGAGAAGGAGAAGGTGAAGTCTGGAGGGTGAATCAGAAGAAGCAGAAGAAGGAGAAGGAGAAGATGAAGTCTGGAGGGTGAATCAGAAAAAGTAGAAGAAGGAGAAGGAGAAGATGAAGTCTGGAGGGTGAATCAGAAGAAACAGAAGAAGGAGCAGGAGAAGGTGAAGTCTGGAGGGTGAATCAGAAGAAGTAGAAGAAGGAGAAGGAGAAGGTGTAGTCTGGAGGGTGAATCAGAAGAAGTAGACGAAGGAGAAGGAGAAGGTGAAGTCTGGAGGGTGAATCAGAAGAAGCAGAAGAAGGAGAAGGTGAAGTCTGGAGGGTGAATCAGAAGAAATAGAAGAAGGAGAAGGAGAAGGTGAAGTCTGGAGGGTGAATCAGAAGAAGCAGAAGAAGGAGAAGGAGAAGGTGAAGTCTGGAGGGTGAATCAGAAGAAGCAGAAGAAGGAGAAGGAGAAGGTGAAGTCTGGAGGGTGAATCAGAAGAAGTAGATGAAGGAGAAGGAGAAGGTGAAGTCTGGAGGGTGAATCAGAAGAAGCAGAAGAAGGAGATGGAGAAGGTGAAGTCTGGAGGGTGAATCAGAAGACGTAGAAGAAGGAGAAGGAGAAGGTGAAGTCTGGAGGGTGAATCAGAAGAAGCAGAAGAAGGAGAAGGAGAAGGTGAAGTCTGGAGGGTGAATCAGAAGAAGCAGAAGAAGGAGAAGGAGAAGGTGAAGTCTGGAGGGTGATTCAGAAGAAGCAGAATAAGGAGAAGGAGAAGGTGAAGTCTGGAGGGTGAATCAGAAGAAGCAGAAGAAGGAGAAGGAGAAGGTGAAGTCTGGAGGGTGAATCAGAAGAAGTAGAAGAAGGAGAAGGAGAAGGTGAAGTCTGGAGGGTGAATCAGAAGAAGTAGAAGAAGGAGAAGGAGAAGGTGAAGTCTGGAGGGTGAATCAGAAGAAGTAGAAGAAGGAGAAGGAGAAGGTGAAGTCTGGAGGGTGAAGCAGAAGAAGTAGAAGAAGGAGAAGGAGAAGGTGAAGTCAGGAGGGTGAATCAGAAGATGTAGAAGAAGGACAAGGAGAAGGTGAAGTCAGGAGGGTGAATCAGAAGAAGCAGAAGAAGGAGAAGGAGAAGGTGAAGTCTGGAGGGTGAATCAGAAGAAGTAGAAGAAGGAGAAGGAGAAGGTGAAGTCTGGAGGGTGAATCAGAAGAAGCAGAAGAAGGAGAAGGAGAAGGTGAAGTCTGGAGGGTGAATCAGAAGAAGCAGAATAAGGAGAAGGAGAAGGTTAAGTCTGGAGGGTGAATCAGAAGAAGCAGAAGAAGGAGAAGGAGAAGGTGAAGTCTGGAGGGTGAATCAGAAGAAGTAGAAGAAGGAGAAGGAGAAGGTGAAGTCTGGAGGGTGAAGCAGAAGAAGTAGAAGAAGGAGAAGGAGAAGGTGAAGTCAGGAGGGTGAATCAGAAGAAGTAGAAGAAGGAGAAGGAGAAGGTGAAGTCAGGAGGGTGAATCAGAAGAAGCAGAAGAAGGAGATAGAGAAGGTGAAGTCTGGAGGTTGAATCAGAAGAATCAGAAGAAGGAGAAGGAGAAGGTGAAGTCTGGAGGGTGAAGCAGAAGAAGCAGAAGAAAGAGAAGGAGAAGGTGAAGTCTGGAGGGTGAAGCAGAAGGAACAGAAGAAGGAGAAGGAGAAGGTGAAGACTGGAGGGTGAATCAGAAGAAGTAGAAGAAGGAGAAGGAGAAGGTGAAGTCTGGAGGGTGAATCAGAAGAAGTAGAAGAAGGAGTAGGAGAAGGTGAAGTCTGGAGGGTGAATCAGAAGAAGCAGAAGAAGGAGAAGGAGAAGGTGAAGTCTGGAGGGTGAATCAGAAGAAGCAGAAGAAGGAGAAGGAGAAGATGAAGTCTGGAGGGTGAATCAGAAGAAGTAGAAGAAGGAGAAGGAGAAGGTGAGGTCTGGTGGGTGAATCAGAAGAAGCAGAAGAAGGAGAAGGAGAAGGTGAAGTCTGGAGGGTGAATCAGAAGAAGCAGAAGAAGGAGAAGCAGAAGGTGAAGTCTGGAGGGTGAATCAGAAGAAGCAGAAGAAAGAGAAGGAGAAGGTGAAGTCTGGAGGGTGAAGCAGAAGAAACAGAAGAAGGAGAAGGAGAAGGTGAAGACTGGAGGGTGAATCAGAAGAAGTAGAAGAAGGAGAAGGAGGAGGTGAAGTCTGGAGGGTGAAGCAGAAGAAGTAGAAGAAGGAGAAGGAGAAGGTGAAGTCAGGAGGGTGAATCAGAAGAAGTAGAAGAAGCAGAAGGAGAAGGTGAAGTCAGGAGGGTGAATCAGAAGAAGCAGAAGAAGGAGAAGGAGAAGGTGAAGTCTGGAGGGTGAATCAGAAGAATCAGAAGAAGGAGAAGCAGAAGGTGAAGTCTGGAGGGTGAATCAGAAGAAGCAGAAGAAAGAGAAGGAGAAGGTGAAGTCTGGAGGGTGAAGCAGAAGAAACAGAAGAAGGAGAAGGAGAAGGTGAAGACTGGAGGGTGAATCAGAAGAAGTAGAAGAAGGAGAAGGAGAAGGTGAAGTCTGGAGGGTGAATCAGAAGAAGTAGAAGAAGGAGAAGGAGAAGGTGAAGTCTGGAGGGTGAATCAGAAGAAGCAGAAGAAGGAGAAGGAGAAGGTGAAGTCTGGAGGGTGAATCAGAAGAAGCAGAAGAAGGAGAAGGAGAAGATGAAGTCTGGAGGGTGAATCGGAAGAAGTAGAAGAAGGAGAAGGAGAAGGTGAAGTCTGGAGGGTGAATCAGAAGAAGTAGAAGAAGGAGTAGGAGAAGGTGAAGTCTGGAGGGTGAATCAGAAGAAGTAGAAGAAGGAGAAGGAGAAGGTGAAGTCTGGAGGGTGAAGCAGAAGAAGTAGAAGAAGGAGAAGGAGAAGGTGAAGTCAGGAGGGTGAATCAGAAGATGTAGAAGAAGGACAAGGAGAAGGTGAAGTCAGGAGGGTGAATCAGAAGAAGCAGAAGAAGGAGAAGGAGAAGGTGAAGTCTGGAGGGTGAATCAGAAGAAGTAGAAGAAGGAGAAGGAGAAGGTGAAGTCTGGAGGGTGAATCAGAAGAAGCAGAAGAAGGAGAAGGAGAAGGTGAAGTCTGGAGGGTGAATCAGAAGAAGCAGAAGAAGGAGAAGGAGAAGGTGAAGTCTGGAGGGTGAATCAGAAGAAGCAGAAGAAGGAGAAGGAGAAGGTGAAGTCTGGAGGGTGAATCAGAAGAAGCAGAAGAAGGAGAAGGAGAAGGTGAAGTCTGGAGGGTGAATCAGAAGAAGCAGAAGAAGGAGAAGGAGAAGGTGAAGTCTGGAGGGTGAATCAGAAGAAGTAGAAGAAGGAGAAGGAGAAGTTGAAGTCTGGAGGGTGAAGCAGAAGAAGTAGAAGATGGTGAAGGAGAAGGTGAAGTCAGGAGGGTGAATCAGAAGAAGTAGAAGAAGGAGAAGGAGAAGGTGAAGTCAGGAGGGTGAATCAGAAGAAGCAGAAGATGGAGAAGGAGAAGGTGAAGTCTGGAGGGTGAATCAGAAGAATCAGAAGAAGGAGAAGGAGAAGGTGAAGTCTGGAGGGTGAATCAGAAGAAGCAGAGGAAGGAGAAGGAGAAGGTGAAGTCTGGAGGGTGAATCAAAAGAAGCAGAATAAGGAGAAGGAGAAGGTGAAGTCTGGAGGGTGAATCAGAAGAAGCAGAATAAGGAGAAGGAGAAGGTGAAGTCTGGAGGGTGAATCAGAAGAAGCAGAAGAAGGAGAAAGAGAAGGTGAAGTCTGGAGGGTGAATCAGAAGAAGTAGAAGAAGGAGAAGGAGAAGGTGAAGTCTGGAGGGTGAAGCAGAAGAAGTAGAAGAAGGAGAAGGAGAAGGTGAAGTCAGGAGGGTGAATCAGAAGAAGTAGAAGAAGCAGAAGGAGAAGGTGAAGTCAGGAGGGTGAATCAGAAGAAGCAGAAGAAGGAGAAGGAGAAGGTGAAGTCTGGAGGGTGAATCAGAAGAATCAGAAGAAGGAGAAGCAGAAGGTGAAGTCTGGAGGGTGAATCAGAAGAAGCAGAAGAAAGAGAAGGAGAAGGTGAAGTCTGGAGGGTGAAGCAGAAGAAACAGAAGAAGGAGAAGGAGAAGGTGAAGACTGGAGGGTGAATCAGAAGAAGTAGAAGAAGGAGAAGGAGAAGGTGAAGTCTGGAGGGTGAATCAGAAGAAGTAGAAGAAGGAGAAGGAGAAGGTGAAGTCTGGAGGGTGAATCAGAAGAAGCAGAAGAAGGAGAAGGAGAAGGTGAAGTCTGGAGGGTGAATCAGAAGAAGCAGAAGAAGGAGAAGGAGAAGATGAAGTCTGGAGGGTGAATCAGAAAAAGTAGAAGAAGGAGAAGGAGAAGATGAAGTCTGGAGGGTGAATCAGAAGAAACAGAAGAAGGAGCAGGAGAAGGTGAAGTCTGGAGGGTGAATCAGAAGAAGTAGAAGAAGGAGAAGGAGAAGGTGTAGTCTGGAGGGTGAATCAGAAGAAGTAGACGAAGGAGAAGGAGAAGGTGAAGTCTGGAGGGTGAATCAGAAGAAGCAGAAGAAGGAGAAGGTGAAGTCTGGAGGGTGAATCAGAAGAAATAGAAGAAGGAGAAGGAGAAGGTGAAGTCTGGAGGGTGAATCAGAAGAAGCAGAAGAAGGAGAAGGAGAAGGTGAAGTCTGGAGGGTGAATCAGAAGAAGCAGAAGAAGGAGAAGGAGAAGGTGAAGTCTGGAGGGTGAATCAGAAGAAGTAGATGAAGGAGAAGGAGAAGGTGAAGTCTGGAGGGTGAATCAGAAGAAGCAGAAGAAGGAGATGGAGAAGGTGAAGTCTGGAGGGTGAATCAGAAGACGTAGAAGAAGGAGAAGGAGAAGGTGAAGTCTGGAGGGGGAATCAGAAGAAGCAGAAGAAGGAGAAGGAGAAGGTGAAGTCTGGAGGGTGAATCAGAAGAAGCAGAAGAAGGAGAAGGAGAAGGTGAAGTCTGGAGGGTGATTCAGAAGAAGCAGAATAAGGAGAAGGAGAAGGTGAAGTCTGGAGGGTGAATCAGAAGAAGCAGAAGAAGGAGAAGGAGAAGGTGAAGTCTGGAGGGTGAATCAGAAGAAGTAGAAGAAGGAGAAGGAGAAGGTGAAGTCTGGAGGGTGAATCAGAAGAAGTAGAAGAAGGAGAAGGAGAAGGTGAAGTCTGGAGGGTGAATCAGAAGAAGTAGAAGAAGGAGAAGGAGAAGGTGAAGTCTGGAGGGTGAAGCAGAAGAAGTAGAAGAAGGAGAAGGAGAAGGTGAAGTCAGGAGGGTGAATCAGAAGATGTAGAAGAAGGACAAGGAGAAGGTGAAGTCAGGAGGGTGAATCAGAAGAAGCAGAAGAAGGAGAAGGAGAAGGTGAAGTCTGGAGGGTGAATCAGAAGAAGTAGAAGAAGGAGAAGGAGAAGGTGAAGTCTGGAGGGTGAATCAGAAGAAGCAGAAGAAGGAGAAGGAGAAGGTGAAGTCTGGAGGGTGAATCAGAAGAAGCAGAATAAGGAGAAGGAGAAGGTTAAGTCTGGAGGGTGAATCAGAAGAAGCAGAAGAAGGAGAAGGAGAAGGTGAAGTCTGGAGGGTGAATCAGAAGAAGTAGAAGAAGGAGAAGGAGAAGGTGAAGTCTGGAGGGTGAAGCAGAAGAAGTAGAAGAAGGAGAAGGAGAAGGTGAAGTCAGGAGGGTGAATCAGAAGAAGTAGAAGAAGGAGAAGGAGAAGGTGAAGTCAGGAGGGTGAATCAGAAGAAGCAGAAGAAGGAGATAGAGAAGGTGAAGTCTGGAGGTTGAATCAGAAGAATCAGAAGAAGGAGAAGGAGAAGGTGAAGTCTGGAGGGTGAAGCAGAAGAAGCAGAAGAAAGAGAAGGAGAAGGTGAAGTCTGGAGGGTGAAGCAGAAGGAACAGAAGAAGGAGAAGGAGAAGGTGAAGACTGGAGGGTGAATCAGAAGAAGTAGAAGAAGGAGAAGGAGAAGGTGAAGTCTGGAGGGTGAATCAGAAGAAGTAGAAGAAGGAGTAGGAGAAGGTGAAGTCTGGAGGGTGAATCAGAAGAAGCAGAAGAAGGAGAAGGAGAAGGTGAAGTCTGGAGGGTGAATCAGAAGAAGCAGAAGAAGGAGAAGGAGAAGATGAAGTCTGGAGGGTGAATCAGAAGAAGTAGAAGAAGGAGAAGGAGAAGGTGAGGTCTGGTGCGTGAATCAGAAGAAGCAGAAGAAGGAGAAGGAGAAGGTGAAGTCTGGAGGGTGAATCAGAAGAAGCAGAAGAAGGAGAAGCAGAAGGTGAAGTCTGGAGGGTGAATCAGAAGAAGCAGAAGAAAGAGAAGGAGAAGGTGAAGTCTGGAGGGTGAAGCAGAAGAAACAGAAGAAGGAGAAGGAGAAGGTGAAGACTGGAGGGTGAATCAGAAGAAGTAGAAGAAGGAGAAGGAGGAGGTGAAGTCTGGAGGGTGAAGCAGAAGAAGTAGAAGAAGGAGAAGGAGAAGGTGAAGTCAGGAGGGTGAATCAGAAGAAGTAGAAGAAGCAGAAGGAGAAGGTGAAGTCAGGAGGGTGAATCAGAAGAAGCAGAAGAAGGAGAAGGAGAAGGTGAAGTCTGGAGGGTGAATCAGAAGAATCAGAAGAAGGAGAAGCAGAAGGTGAAGTCTGGAGGGTGAATCAGAAGAAGCAGAAGAAAGAGAAGGAGAAGGTGAAGTCTGGAGGGTGAAGCAGAAGAAACAGAAGAAGGAGAAGGAGAAGGTGAAGACTGGAGGGTGAATCAGAAGAAGTAGAAGAAGGAGAAGGAGAAGGTGAAGTCTGGAGGGTGAATCAGAAGAAGTAGAAGAAGGAGAAGGAGAAGGTGAAGTCTGGAGGGTGAATCAGAAGAAGCAGAAGAAGGAGAAGGAGAAGGTGAAGTCTGGAGGGTGAATCAGAAGAAGCAGAAGAAGGAGAAGGAGAAGATGAAGTCTGGAGGGTGAATCGGAAGAAGTAGAAGAAGGAGAAGGAGAAGGTGAAGTCTGGAGGGTGAATCAGAAGAAGTAGAAGAAGGAGTAGGAGAAGGTGAAGTCTGGAGGGTGAATCAGAAGAAGTAGAAGAAGGAGAAGGAGAAGGTGAAGTCTGGAGGGTGAAGCAGAAGAAGTAGAAGAAGGAGAAGGAGAAGGTGAAGTCAGGAGGGTGAATCAGAAGATGTAGAAGAAGGACAAGGAGAAGGTGAAGTCAGGAGGGTGAATCAGAAGAAGCAGAAGAAGGAGAAGGAGAAGGTGAAGTCTGGAGGGTGAATCAGAAGAAGTAGAAGAAGGAGAAGGAGAAGGTGAAGTCTGGAGGGTGAATCAGAAGAAGCAGAAGAAGGAGAAGGAGAAGGTGAAGTCTGGAGGGTGAATCAGAAGAAGCAGAAGAAGGAGAAGGAGAAGGTGAAGTCTGGAGGGTGAATCAGAAGAAGCAGAATAAGGAGAAGGAGAAGGTTAAGTCTGGAGGGTGAATCAGAAGAAGCAGAAGAAGGAGAAGGAGAAGGTGAAGTCTGGAGGGTGAATCAGAAGAAGTAGAAGAAGGAGAAGGAGAAGGTGAAGTCTGGAGGGTGAAGCAGAAGAAGTAGAAGAAGGAGAAGGAGAAGGTGAAGTCAGGAGGGTGAATCAGAAGAAGCAGAAGAAGGAGATAGAGAAGGTGAAGTCTGGAGGTTGAATCAGAAGAATCAGAAGAAGGAGAAGGAGAAGGTGAAGTCTGGAGGGTGAAGCAGAAGAAGCAGAAGAAAGAGAAGGAGAAGGTGAAGTCTGGAGGGTGAAGCAGAAGAAACAGAAGAAGGAGAAGGAGAAGGTGAAGACTGGAGGGTGAATCAGAAGAAGTAGAAGAAGGAGAAGGAGAAGGTGAAGTCTGGAGGGTGAATCAGAAGAAGTAGAAGAAGGAGTAGGAGAAGGTGAAGTCTGGAGGGTGAATCAGAAGAAGCAGAAGAAGGAGAAGGAGAAGGTGAAGTCTGGAGGGTGAATCAGAAGAATCAGAAGAAGGAGAAGGAGAAGATGAAGTCTGGAGGGTGAATCAGAAGAAGTAGAAGAAGGAGAAGGAGAAGGTGAGGGTGGAGGGTGAATCAGAAGAAGCAGAAGAAGGAAAAGGAGAAGGTGAAGTCAGGAGGGTGAATCAGAAGAAGCAGAAGAAGGAGAAGGAGAAGGTGAAGTTAGGAGGGTGAATCAGAAGAAGCAGAAGAAGGAGAAGGAGCAGGTGAAGTCAGGGGGGTGTAGCAGAAGAAGTAGAAGAAGGAGAAGGAGAAGGTGAAGTCAGGACGGTGAAGCAGAAGAAGCAGAAGAAGGAGAAGGAGAAGGTGAAGCCTGGAGGGCGCAGCAGAGGAAGCAGAAGAAGGAGAAGGAGAAGGTGAAGTCTGGAGTGTGAAGCAGAAGAAGCAGAAGAAGGAGAAGGAGAAGGTGAAGTCTGGAGGGCGCAGCAGAAGAAGCAGAAGAAGGAGAATGAGAAGGTGAAGTCTGGAGGGTGAATCAGAAGAAGCAGAAGAAGGAGAAGGAGAAGGTGAAGTCTGGAGGGTGAATCAGAAGAAGTAGAAGAAGGAGAAGGAGAAGGTGAAGTCAGGAGGGTGAATCAGAAGATGTAGAAGAAGGAGAAGGAGAAGGTGAAGTCAGGAGGGTGAATCAGAAGAAGCAGAAGAAGGAGAAGGAGAAGATGAAGTCTGGAGGGTGAATCAGAAGAAGTAGAAGAAGGAGAAGGAGAAGGTGAAGTCTGGAGGGTGAATCAGAAGAAGCAGAAGAAGGAGAAGGAGAAGGTGAAGTCTGGAGTGTGAATCAGAAGAAGCAGAAGAAGGAGAAGGAGAAGGTGAAGTCTGGAGGGTGAATCAGAAGAAGCAGAATAAGGAGAAGGAGAAGGTTAAGTCTGGAGGGTGAATCAGAAGAAGCAGAAGAAGGAGAAGGAGATGGTGAAGTCTGGAGGGTGAATCAGAAGAAGTAGAAGAAGAAGAAGGAGAAGGTGAAGTCTGGAGGGTGAAGCAGAAGAAGTAGAAGAAGGAGAAGGAGAAGGTGAAGTCTGGAGGGTGAATCAGAAGAAGTAGAAGAAGGAGAAGGAGAAGGTGAAGTCAGGAGGGTGAATCAGAAGAAGCAGAAGAAGGAGATAGAGAAGGTGAAGTCTGGAGGGTGAATCAGAAGAATCAGAAGAAGGAGAAGGAGAAGGTGAAGTCTGGAGGGTGAAGCAGAAGAAGCAGAAGAAAGAGAAGGAGAAGGTGAAGTCTGGAGGGTGAAGCAGAAGAAACAGAAGAAGGAGAAGGAGAAGTTGAAGACTGGAGGGTGAATCAGAAGAAGTAGAAGAAGGAGAAGGAGAAGGTGAAGTCTGGAGGGTGAATCAGAAGAAGTAGAAGAAGGAGAAGGAGAAGGTGAAGTCTGGAGGGTGAATCAGAAGAAGCAGAAGAAGGAGAAGGAGAAGGTGAAGTCTGGAGGGTGAATCAGAAGAAGCAGAAGAAGGAGAAGGAGAAGATGAAGTCTGGAGGGTGAATCAGAAGAAGTAGAAGAAGGAGAAGGAGAAGGTGAGGTCTGGAGGGTGAATCAGAAGAAGCAGAAGAAGGAGAAGGAGAAGGTGAAGTCTGGAGGGTGAATCAGAAGAAGCAGAAGAAGGAGAAGGAGAAGGTGAAGTCTGGAGGGCGCAGCAGAAGAAGCAGAAGAAGGAGAATGAGAAGGTGAAGTCTGGAGGGTGAATCAGAAGAAGCAGAAGAAGGAGAAGGAGAAGGTGAAGTCTGGAGGTTGAATCAGAAGAAGTAGAAGAAGGAGAAGGAGAAGGTGAAGTCTGGAGGGTGAAGCAGAAGAAGTAGAAGAAGGAGAAGGAGAAGGTGAAGTCAGGAGGGTGAATCAGAAGAAGTAGAAGAAGGAGAAGGAGAAGGTGAAGTCAGGAGGGTGAATCAGAAGAAGCAGAAGAAGGAGAAGGAGAAGGTGAAGTCTGGAGGGTGAATCAGAAGAATCAGAAGAAGGAGAAGGAGAAGGTGAAGTCTGGAGGGTGAATCAGAAGAAGCAGAAGAAAGAGAAGGAGAAGGTGAAGTCTGGAGGGTGAAGCAGAAGAAACAGAAGAAGGAGAAGGAGAAGGTGAAGACTGGAGGGTGAATCAGAAGAAGTAGAAGAAGGAGAAGGAGAAGGTGAAGTCTGGAGGGTGAATCAGAAGAAGTAGAAGAAGGAGAAGGAGAAGTTGAAGTCTGGAGGGTGAATCAGAAGAAGCAGAAGAAGGAGAAGGAGAAGGTGAAGTCTGGAGGGTGAATCAGAAGAAGCAGAAGAAGGAGAAGGAGAAGATGAAGTCTGGAGGGTGAATCAGAAGAAGTAGAAGAAGGAGAAGGAGAAGGTGAAGTCTGGAGGGTGAATCAGAAGAAGTAGAAGAAGGAGAAGGAGAACATGAAGTCTGGAGGGTGAATCAGAAGAAACAGAAGAAGGAGAAGGAGAAGGTGAAGTCTGGAGGTTGAATCAGAAGAAGTAGAAGAAGGAGAAGGAGAAGGTGTAGTCTGGAGGGTGAATCAGAAGAAGTAGACGAAGGAGAAGGAGATGGTGAAGTCTGGAGGGTGAATCAGAAGAAGGAGAAGAAGGAGAAGGAGAAGGTGAAGTCTGGAGGGTGAATCAGATGAAGTAGAAGAAGGAGAAGGAGAAGGTGAAGTCTGGAGGGTGAATCGGAAGAAGCAGAAGAAGGAGAAGGAGAAGGTGAAGTCTGGAGGGTGAATCAGAAGAAGCAGAAGAAGGAGAAGGAGAAGGTGAAGTCTGGAGGGTGAATCAGAAGAAGTAGAAGAAGGAGAAGGAGAAGTTGAAGTCTGGAGGGTGAAGCAGAGGAAGTAGAAGATGGAGAAGGAGAAGGTGAAGTCAGGAGGGTGAATCAGAAGATGTAGAAGAAGGAGAAGGAGAAGGTGAAGTCAGGAGGGTGAATCAGAAGAAGCAGAAGAAGGAGAAGGAGAAGGTGAAGTCTGGAGGGTGTATCAGAAGAAGTAGAAGAAGGAGAAGGAGAAGGTGAAGTCTGGAGGGTGAATCAGAAGAAGCAGAAGAAGGAGAAGGAGAAGGTGAAGTCTGGAGGGTGAATCAGAAGAAGCAGAAGAAGGAGAAGGAGAAGGTGAAGTCTGGAGGGTGAATCAGAAGAAGCAGAATAAGGAGAAGGAGAAGGTTAAGTCTGGAGGGTGAATCAGAAGAAGCAGAAGAAGGAGAAGGAGAAGGTGAAGTCTGGAGGGTGAATCAGAAGAAGTAGAAGAAGGAGAAGGAGAAGGTGAAGTCTGGAGGGTGAAGCAGAAGAAGTAGAAGAAGGAGAAGGAGAAGGTGAAGTCAGGAGGGTGAATCAGAAGAAGTAGAAGAAGGAGAAGGAGAAGGTGAAGTCAGGAGGGTGAATCAGAAGAAGCAGAAGAAGGAGATAGAGAAGGTGAAGTCTGGAGGGTGAATCAGAAGAATCAGAAGAAGGAGAAGGAGAAGGTGAAGTCTGGAGGGTGAAGCAGAAGAAGCAGAAGAAAGAGAAGGAGAAGGTGAAGTCTGGAGGGTGAAGCAGAAGAAACAGAAGAAGGAGAAGGAGAAGGTGAAGACTGGAGGGTGAATCAGAAGAAGTAGAAGAAGGAGAAGGAGAAGGTGAAGTCTGGAGGGTGAATCAGAAGAAGTAGAAGAAGGGGAAGGAGAAGGTGAAGTCTGGAGGGTGAATCAGAAGAAGCAGAAGAAGGAGAAGGAGAAGGTGAAGTCTGGAGGGTGAATCAGAAGAAGCAGAAGAAGGAGAAGGAGAAGATGAAGTCTGGAGGGTGAATCAGAAGAAGTAGAAGAAGGAGAAGGAGAAGGTGAGGTCTGGAGGGTGAATCAGAAGAAGCAGAAGAAGGAGAAGGAGAAGGTGAAGTCTGGAGGGTGAATCAGAAGAAGCAGAAGAAGGAGAAGTAGAAGGTGAAGTCTGGAAGGTGAATCAGAAGAAGCAGAAGAAGGAGAAGGAGAAGGTGAAGTCAGGAGGGTGAATCAGAAGAAGCAGAATAAGGAGAAGGAGAAGGTGAAGTTAGGAGGGTGAATCAGAAGAAGCAGAAGAAGGAGAAGGAGCAGGTGAAGTCAGGGGGGTGTAGCAGAAGAAGTAGAAGAAGGAGAAGGAGAAGGTGAAGTCAGGACGGTGAAGTAGAAGAAGCAGAAGAAGGAGAAGGAGAAGGTGAAGCCTGGAGGGCGCAGCAGAAGAAGCAGAAGAAGGAGTAGGAGAAGGTGAAGTCTGGAGGGTGAATCAGAAGAAGCAGAAGAAGGAGAAGGAGAAGGTGAAGTCTGGAGGTTGAATCAGAAGAAGTAGAAGAAGGAGAAGGAGAAGGTGAAGTCTGGAGGGTGAAGCAGAAGAAGTAGAAGAAGGAGAAGGAGAAGGTGAAGTCAGGAGGGTGAATCAGAAGAAGTAGAAGAAGGAGAAGGAGAAGGTGAAGTCAGGAGGGTGAATCAGAAGAAGCAGAAGAAGGAGAAGGAGAAGGTGAAGTCTGGAGGGTGAATCAGAAGAATCAGAAGAAGGAGAAGGAGAAGGTGAAGTCTGGAGGGTGAATCAGAAGAAGCAGAAGAAAGAGAAGGAGAAGGTGAAGTCTGGAGGGTGAAGCAGAAGAAACAGAAGAAGGAGAAGGAGAAGGTGAAGACTGGAGGGTGAATCAGAAGAAGTAGAAGAAGGAGAAGGAGAAGGTGAAGTCTGGAGGGTGAATCAGAAGAAGTAGAAGAAGGAGAAGGAGAAGTTGAAGTCTGGAGGGTGAATCAGAAGAAGCAGAAGAAGGAGAAGGAGAAGGTGAAGTCTGGAGGGTGAATCAGAAGAAGCAGAAGAAGGAGAAGGAGAAGATGAAGTCTGGAGGGTGAATCAGAAGAAGTAGAAGAAGGAGAAGGAGAAGGTGAAGTCTGGAGGGTGAATCAGAAGAAGTAGTTGAAGGAGAAGGAGAAGATGAAGTCTGGAGGGTGAATAAGAAGAAACAGAAGAAGGAGAAGTAGAAGGTGAAGTCTGGAGGGTGAATCAGAAGAAGTAGAAGAAGGAGAAGGAGAAGGTGTAGTCTGGAGGGTGAATCAGAAGAAGTAGACGAAGGAGAAGGAGAAGGTGAAGTCTGGAGGGTGAATCAGAAGAAGCAGAAGAAGGTGAAGGAGAAGGTGAAGTCTGGAGGATGAATCAGATGAAGTAGAAGAAGGAGAAGGAGAAGGTGAAGTCTGGAGGGTGAATCAGAAGAAGCAGAAGAAGGAGAAGGAGAAGGTGAAGTCTGGAGTGTGAATCAGAAGAAGCAGAAGAAGGAGAAGGAGAAGGTGAAGTCTGGAGGGTGAATCAGAAGAAGTAGAAGAAGGAGAAGGAGAAGTTGAAGTCTGGAGGGTGAAGCAGAGGAAGTAGAAGATGGAGAAGGAGAAGGTGAAGTCAGGAGGGTGAATCAGAAGAAGTAGAAGAAGGAGAAGGAGAAGGTGAAGTCAGGAGGGTGAATCAGAAGAAGCAGAAGATGGAGAAGGAGAAGGTGAAGTCTGGAGGGTGAATCAGAAGAATCAGAAGAAGGAGAAGGAGAAGGTGAAGTCTGGAGGGTGAATTAGAAGAAGCAGAGGAAGGAGAAGGAGAAGGTGAAGTCTGGAGGGTGAATCAGAAGAAGCAGAATAAGGAGAAGGAGAAGGTGAAGTCTGGAGGGTGAATCAGAAGAAGCAGAATAAGGAGAAGGAGAAGGTGAAGTCTGGAGGGTGAATCAGAAGAAGCAGAAGAAGGAGAAGGAGAAGGTGAAGTCTGGAGGGTGAATCAGAAGAAGCAGAAGAAGGAGAAGGAGAAGGTGAAGTCTGGAGGGTGAAGCAGAAGAAGGAGAAGAAGGAGAAGGAGAAGATGAAGTCAGGAGGGTGAATCAGAAGAAGTAGAAGAAGGAGAAGGAGAAGGTGAAGTCAGGAGGGTGAATCAGAAGAAGCAGAAGAAGGAGAAGGAGAAGGTGAAGTCTGGAGGGTGAATCAGAAGAATCAGAAGAAGGAGAAGGAGAAGGTGAAGTCTGGAGGGTGAAGCAGAGGAAGTAGAAGATGGAGAAGGAGAAGGTGAAGTCAGGAGGGTGAATCAGAAGAAGTAGAAGAAGGAGAAGGAGAAGGTGAAGTCAGGAGGGTGAATCAGAAGAAGCAGAAGATGGAGAAGGAGAAGGTGAAGTCTGGAGGGTGAATCAGAAGAATCAGAAGAAGGAGAAGGAGAAGGTGAAGTCTGGAGGGTGAATCAGAAGAAGCAGAGGAAGGAGAAGGAGAAGGTGAAGTCTGGAGGGTGAATCAGAAGAAGCAGAATAAGGAGAAGGAGAAGGTGAAGTCTGGAGGGTGAATCAGAAGAAGCAGAATAAGGAGAAGGAGAAGGTGAAGTCTGGAGGGTGAATCAGAAGAAGCAGAAGAAGGAGAAGGAGAAGGTGAAGTCAGGAGGGTGAATCAGAAGAAGCAGAAGAAGGAGAAGGAGAAGGTGAAGTCTGGAGGGTGAATCAGAAGAATCAGAAGAAGGAGAAGGAGAAGGTGAAGTCTGGAGGGTGAATCAGAAGAAGCAGAAGAAAGAGAAGGAGAAGGTGAAGTCTGGAGGGTGAAGCAGAAGAAACAGAAGAAGGAGAAGGAGAAGGTGAAGACTGGAGGGTGAATCAGAAGAAGTAGAAGAAGGAGAAGGAGAAGGTGAAGTCTGGAGGGTGAATCAGAAGAAGTAGAAGAAGGAGAAGGAGAAGTTGAAGTCTGGAGGGTGAATCAGAAGAAGTAGAAGAAGGAGAAGGAGAAGTTGAAGTCTGGAGGGTGAATCAGAAGAAGTAGAAGAAGGAGAAGGAGAAGGTGAAGTCTGGAGGGTGAATCAGAAGAAGCAGAAGAAGGAGAAGGAGAAGATGAAGTCTGGAGGGTGAATCAGAAGAAGTAGAAGAAGGAGAAGGAGAAGGTGAAGTCTGGAGGGTGAATCAGAAGAAGTAGAAGAAGGAGAAGGAGAACATGAAGTCTGGAGGGTGAATCAGAAGAAACAGAAGAAGGAGAAGGAGAAGGTGAAGTCTGGAGGTTGAATCAGAAGAAGTAGAAGAAGGAGAAGGAGAAGGTGTAGTCTGGAGGGTGAATCAGAAGAAGTAGACGAAGGAGAAGGAGAAGGTGAAGTCTGGAGGGTGAATCAGAAGAAGGAGAAGAAGGAGAAGGAGAAGGTGAAGTCTGGAGGGTGAATCAGATGAAGTAGAAGAAGGAGAAGGAGAAGGTGAAGTCTGGAGGGTGAATCGGAAGAAGCAGAAGAAGGAGAAGGAGAAGGTGAAGTCTGGAGGGTGAATCAGAAGAAGCAGAAGAAGGAGAAGGAGAAGGTGAAGTCTGGAGGGTGAATCAGAAGAAGTAGAAGAAGGAGAAGGAGAAGTTGAAGTCTGGAGGGTGAAGCAGAGGAAGTAGAAGATGGAGAAGGAGAAGGTGAAGTCAGGAGGGTGAATCAGAAGATGTAGAAGAAGGAGAAGGAGAAGGTGAAGTCAGGAGGGTGAATCAGAAGAAGCAGAAGAAGGAGAAGGAGAAGGTGAAGTCTGGAGGGTGAATCAGAAGAAGTAGAAGAAGGAGAAGGAGAAGGTGAAGTCTGGAGGGTGAATCAGAAGAAGCAGAAGAAGGAGAAGGAGATGGTGAAGTCTGGAGGGTGAATCAGAAGAAGCAGAAGAAGGAGAAGGAGAAGGTGAAGTCTGGAGGGTGAATCAGAAGAAGCAGAATAAGGAGAAGGAGAAGGTTAAGTCTGGAGGGTGAATCAGAAGAAGCAGAAGAAGGAGAAGGAGAAGGTGAAGTCTGGAGGGTGAATCAGAAGAAGTAGAAGAAGGAGAAGGAGAAGGTGAAGTCTGGAGGGTGAAGCAGAAGAAGTAGAAGAAGGAGAAGGAGAAGGTGAAGTCAGGAGGGTGAATCAGAAGAAGTAGAAGAAGGAGAAGGAGAAGGTGAAGTCAGGAGGGTGAATCAGAAGAAGCAGAAGAAGGAGATAGAGAAGGTGAAGTCTGGAGGGTGAATCAGAAGAATCAGAAGAAGGAGAAGGAGAAGGTGAAGTCTGGAGGGTGAAGCAGAAGAAGCAGAAGAAAGAGAAGGAGAAGGTGAAGTCTGGAGGGTGAAGCAGAAGAAACAGAAGAAGGAGAAGGAGAAGGTGAAGACTGGAGGGTGAATCAGAAGAAGTAGAAGAAGGAGAAGGAGAAGGTGAAGTCTGGAGGGTGAATCAGAAGAAGTAGAAGAAGGGGAAGGAGAAGGTGAAGTCTGGAGGGTGAATCAGAAGAAGCAGAAGAAGGAGAAGGAGAAGGTGAAGTCTGGAGGGTGAATCAGAAGAAGCAGAAGAAGGAGAAGGAGAAGATGAAGTCTGGAGGGTGAATCAGAAGAAGTAGAAGAAGGAGAAGGAGAAGGTGAGGTCTGGAGGGTGAATCAGAAGAAGCAGAAGAAGGAGAAGGAGAAGGTGAAGTCTGGAGGGTGAATCAGAAGAAGCAGAAGAAGGAGAAGGAGAAGGTGAAGTCTGGAAGGTGAATCAGAAGAAGCAGAAGAAGGAGAAGGAGAAGGTGAAGTCAGGAGGGTGAATCAGAAGAAGCAGAATAAGGAGAAGGAGAAGGTGAAGTTAGGAGGGTGAATCAGAAGAAGCAGAAGAAGGAGAAGGAGCAGTTGAAGTCAGGGGGGTGTAGCAGAAGAAGTAGAAGAAGGAGAAGGAGAAGGTGAAGTCAGGACGGTGAAGTAGAAGAAGCAGAAGAAGGAGAAGGAGAAGGTGAAGCCTGGAGGGCGCAGCAGAAGAAGCAGAAGAAGGAGTAGGAGAAGGTGAAGTCTGGAGGGTGAATCAGAAGAAGCAGAAGAAGGAGAAGGAGAAGGTGAAGTCTGGAGGTTGAATCAGAAGAAGTAGAAGAAGGAGAAGGAGAAGGTGAAGTCTGGAGGGTGAAGCAGAAGAAGTAGAAGAAGGAGAAGGAGAAGGTGAAGTCAGGAGGGTGAATCAGAAGAAGTAGAAGAAGGAGAAGGAGAAGGTGAAGTCAGGAGGGTGAATCAGAAGAAGCAGAAGAAGGAGAAGGAGAAGGTGAAGTCTGGAGGGTGAATCAGAAGAATCAGAAGAAGGAGAAGGAGAAGGTGAAGTCTGGAGGGTGAATCAGAAGAAGCAGAAGAAAGAGAAGGAGAAGGTGAAGTCTGGAGGGTGAAGCAGAAGAAACAGAAGAAGGAGAAGGAGAAGGTGAAGACTGGAGGGTGAATCAGAAGAAGTAGAAGAAGGAGAAGGAGAAGGTGAAGTCTGGAGGGTGAATCAGAAGAAGTAGAAGAAGGAGAAGGAGAAGTTGAAGTCTGGAGGGTGAATCAGAAGAAGCAGAAGAAGGAGAAGGAGAAGGTGAAGTCTGGAGGGTGAATCAGAAGAAGCAGAAGAAGGAGAAGGAGAAGATGAAGTCTGGAGGGTGAATCAGAAGAAGTAGAAGAAGGAGAAGGAGAAGGTGAAGTCTGGAGGGTGAATCAGAAGAAGTAGTTGAAGGAGAAGGAGAAGATGAAGTCTGGAGGGTGAATCAGAAGAAACAGAAGAAGGAGAAGTAGAAGGTGAAGTCTGGAGGGTGAATCAGAAGAAGTAGAAGAAGGAGAAGGAGAAGGTGTAGTCTGGAGGGTGAATCAGAAGAAGTAGACGAAGGAGAAGGAGAAGGTGAAGTCTGGAGGGTGAATCAGAAGAAGCAGAAGAAGGTGAAGGAGAAGGTGAAGTCTGGAGGATGAATCAGATGAAGTAGAAGAAGGAGAAGGAGAAGGTGAAGTCTGGAGGGTGAATCAGAAGAAGCAGAAGAAGGAGAAGGAGAAGGTGAAGTCTGGAGGGTGAATCAGAAGAAGCAGAAGAAGGAGAAGGAGAAGGTGAAGTCTGGAGGGTGAATCAGAAGAAGTAGAAGAAGGAGAAGGAGAAGTTGAAGTCTGGAGGGTGAAGCAGAGGAAGTAGAAGATGGAGAAGGAGAAGGTGAAGTCAGGAGGGTGAATCAGAAGAAGTAGAAGAAGGAGAAGGAGAAGGTGAAGTCAGGAGGGTGAATCAGAAGAAGCAGAAGATGGAGAAGGAGAAGGTGAAGTCTGGAGGGTGAATCAGAAGAATCAGAAGAAGGAGAAGGAGAAGGTGAAGTCTGGAGGGTGAATTAGAAGAAGCAGAGGAAGGAGAAGGAGAAGGTGAAGTCTGGAGGGTGAATCAGAAGAAGCAGAATAAGGAGAAGGAGAAGGTGAAGTCTGGAGGGTGAATCAGAAGAAGCAGAATAAGGAGAAGGAGAAGGTGAAGTCTGGAGGGTGAATCAGAAGAAGCAGAAGAAGGAGAAGGAGAAGGTGAAGTCTGGAGGGTGAATCAGAAGAAGCAGAAGAAGGAGAAGGAGAAGGTGAAGTCTGGAGGGTGAAGCAGAAGAAGGAGAAGAAGGAGAAGGAGAAGGTGAAGTCAGGAGGGTGAATCAGAAGAAGTAGAAGACGGAGAAGGAGAAGTTGAAGTCAGGAGGGTGAATCAGAAGAAGCAGAAGAAGGAGAAGGAGAAGGTGAAGTCTGGAGGGTGAATCAGAAGAATCAGAAGAAGGAGAAGGAGAAGGTGAAGTCTGGAGGGTGAAGCAGAGGAAGTAGAAGATGGAGAAGGAGAAGGTGAAGTCAGGAGGGTGAATCAGAAGAAGTAGAAGAAGGAGAAGGAGAAGGTGAAGTCAGGAGGGTGAATCAGAAGAAGCAGAAGATGGAGAAGGAGAAGGTGAAGTCTGGAGGGTGAATCAGAAGAATCAGAAGAAGGAGAAGGAGAAGGTGAAGTCTGGAGGGTGAATCATAAGAAGCAGAGGAAGGAGAAGGAGAAGGTGAAGTCTGGAGGGTGAATCAGAAGAAGCAGAATAAGGAGAAGGAGAAGGTGAAGTCTGGAGGGTGAATCAGAAGAAGCAGAATAAGGAGAAGGAGAAGGTGAAGTCTGGAGGGTGAATCAGAAGAAGCAGAAGAAGGAGAAGGAGAAGGTGAAGTCTGGAGGGTGAATCAGAAGAAGCAGAAGAAGGAGAAGGAGAAGGTGAAGTCTGGAGGGTGAATCAGAAGAAGCAGAAGAAGGAGAAGGAGAAGGTGAAGTCTGGAGGGTGAATCAGAAGAAGCAGAAGAAGGAGAAGGAGAAGATGAAGTCTGGAGGGTGAATCGGAAGAAGTAGAAGAAGGAGAAGGAGAAGGTGAAGTCTGGTGGGTGAATCAGAAGAAGTAGAAGAAGGAGAAGGAGAAGTTGAAGTCTGGAGGGTGAATCAGAAGAAGCAGAAGAAGGAGAAGGAGAAGGTGAAGTCTGGAGGGTGAATCAGAAGAAGCAGAAGAAGGAGAAGGAGAAGATGAAGTCTGGAGGGTGAATCAGAAGAAGTAGAAGAAGGAGAAGGAGAAGATGAAGTCTGGAGGGTGAATCAGAAGAAGTAGAAGAAGGAGAAGGAGAAGATGAAGTCTGGAGGGTGAATCAGAAGAAACAGAAGAAGGAGAAGGAGAAGGTGAAGTCTGGAGGGTGAATCAGAAGAAGAAGAAGAAGGAGAAGGAGAAGGTGTAGTCTGGAGGGTGAATCAGAAGAAGTAGACGAAGGAGAAGGAGAAGGTGAAGTCTGGAGGGTGAATCAGAAGAAGCAGAAGAAGGAGAAGGAGAAGGTGAAGTCTGGAGGGTGAATCAGAAGAAGTAGAAGAAGGAGAAGGAGAAGGTGAAGTCTGGAGGGTGCATCAGAAGAAGCAGAAGAAGGAGAAGGAGAAGGTGAAGTCTGGAGGGTGAATCAGAAGAAGCAGAAGAAGGAGAAGGTGAAGTCTGGAGGGTGAATCAGAAGAAGTAGAAGAAGGAGAAGGAGAAGTTGAAGTCTGGAGGGTGAAGCAGAAGAAGTAGAAGAAGTAGAAGGAAAAGGTGAAGTCAGGAGGGTGAATCAGAAGAAGTAGAAGAAGGAGAAGGAGAAGGTGAAGTCAGGAGGGTGAATCAGAAGAAGCAGAAGAAGGAGATAGAGAAGGTGAAGTCTGGAGGGTGAATCAGAAGAATCAGAAGAAGGAGAAGGAGAAGGTGAAGTCTGGAGGGTGAAGCAGAAGAAGCAGAAGAAAGAGAAGGAGAAGGTGAAGTCTGGAGGGTGAAGCAGAAGAAACAGAAGAAGGAGAAGGAGAAGGTGAAGACTGGAGGGTGAATCAGAAGAAGTAGAAGAAGGAGAAGGAGAAGGTGAAGTCTGGAGGGTGAATCAGAAGAAGTAGAAGAAGGAGAAGGAGAAGGTGAAGTCTGGAGGGTGAATCAGAAGAAGCAGAAGAAGGAGAAGGAGAAGGTGTAGACTGGAGGGTGAATCAGAAGAAGCAGAAGAAGGAGAAGGAGAAGATGAAGTCTGGAGGGTGAATCAGAAGAAGTAGAAGAAGGAGAAGGAGAAGGTGAGGTCTGGAGGGTGAATCAGAAGAAGCAGAAGAAGAAGAAGGAGAAGGTGAAGTCTGGAGGGTGAATCAGAAGAAGCAGAAGAAGGAGAAGGAGAAGGTGAAGTCTGGAGGGTGATGCAGAAGAAACAGAAGAAGGAGAAGGAGAAGGTGAAGTCAGGAGGGTGAATCAGAAGAAGCAGAAGAAGGAGAAGGAGAAGGTGAAGTTAGGAGGGTGAATCAGAAGAAGCAGAAGAAGGAGAAGGAGCAGGTGAAGTCAGGGGGGTGTAGCAGAAGAAGTAGAAGAAGGAGAAGGAGAAGGTGAAGTCAGGACGGTGAAGCAGAAGAAGCAGAAGAAGGAGAAGGAGAAGGTGAAGTCTGGAGGGCGCAGCAGAAGAAGCAGAAGAAGGAGAATGAGAAGGTGAAGTCTGGAGGGTGAATCAGAAGAAGCAGAAGAAGGAGAAGGAGAAGGTGAAGTCTGGAGGGTGAATCAGAAGAAGCAGAAGAAAGAGAAGGAGAAGGTGAAGTCTGGAGGGTGAAGCAGAAGAAACAGAAGAAGGAGAAGGAGAAGGTGAAGACTGGAGGGTGAATCAGAAGAAGTAGAAGAAGGAGAAGGAGAAGGTGAAGTCTGGAGGGTGAATCAGAAGAAGTAGAAGAAGGAGAAGGAGAAGTTGAAGTCTGGAGGGTGAATCAGAAGAAGCAGAAGAAGGAGAAGGAGAAGATGAAGTCTGGAGGGTGAATCAGAAGAAGTAGAAGAAGGAGAAGGTGAAGTCTGGAGGGTGAATCAGAAGAAGTAGAAGAAGGAGAAGGAGAAGATGAAGTCTGGAGGGTGAATCAGAAGAAACAGAAGAAGGAGAAGGAGAAGGTGAAGTCTGGAGGGTGAATCAGAAGAAGTAGAAGAAGGAGAAGGTGTAGTCTGGAGGGTGAATCAGAAGAAGTAGACGAAGGAGAAGGAGAAGGTGAAGTCTGGAGGGTGAATCAGAAGAAGCAGAAGAAGGAGAAGGAGAAGGTGAAGTCTGGAGGGTGAATCAGAAGAAGCAGAAGAAGGAGAAGGAGAAGATGAAGTCTGGAGGGTGAATCAGAAGAAGTAGAAGAAGGAGAAGGAGAAGGTGAGGTCTGGAGGGTGAATCAGAAGAAGCAGAAGAAGGAGAAGGAGAAGGTGAAGTCTGGAGGGTGAATCAGAAGAAGCAGAAGAAGGAGAAGGAGAAGGTGAAGTCTGGAAGGTGAATCAGAAGAAGCAGAAGAAGGAGAAGGAGAAGGTGAAGTCAGGAGGGTGAATCAGAAGAAGCAGAATAAGGAGAAGGAGAAGGTGAAGTTAGGAGGGTGAATCAGAAGAAGCAGAAGAAGGAGAAGGAGCAGTTGAAGTCAGGGGGGTGTAGCAGAAGAAGTAGAAGAAGGAGAAGGAGAAGGTGAAGTCAGGACGGTGAAGTAGAAGAAGCAGAAGAAGGAGAAGGAGAAGGTGAAGCCTGGAGGGCGCAGCAGAAGAAGCAGAAGAAGGAGTAGGAGAAGGTGAAGTCTGGAGGGTGAATCAGAAGAAGCAGAAGAAGGAGAAGGAGAAGGTGAAGTCTGGAGGTTGAATCAGAAGAAGTAGAAGAAGGAGAAGGAGAAGGTGAAGTCTGGAGGGTGAAGCAGAAGAAGTAGAAGAAGGAGAAGGAGAAGGTGAAGTCAGGAGGGTGAATCAGAAGAAGTAGAAGAAGGAGAAGGAGAAGGTGAAGTCAGGAGGGTGAATCAGAAGAAGCAGAAGAAGGAGAAGGAGAAGGTGAAGTCTGGAGGGTGAATCAGAAGAATCAGAAGAAGGAGAAGGAGAAGGTGAAGTCTGGAGGGTGAATCAGAAGAAGCAGAAGAAAGAGAAGGAGAAGGTGAAGTCTGGAGGGTGAAGCAGAAGAAACAGAAGAAGGAGAAGGAGAAGGTGAAGACTGGAGGGTGAATCAGAAGAAGTAGAAGAAGGAGAAGGAGAAGGTGAAGTCTGGAGGGTGAATCAGAAGAAGTAGAAGAAGGAGAAGGAGAAGTTGAAGTCTGGAGGGTGAATCAGAAGAAGCAGAAGAAGGAGAAGGAGAAGGTGAAGTCTGGAGGGTGAATCAGAAGAAGCAGAAGAAGGAGAAGGAGAAGATGAAGTCTGGAGGGTGAATCAGAAGAAGTAGAAGAAGGAGAAGGAGAAGGTGAAGTCTGGAGGGTGAATCAGAAGAAGTAGTTGAAGGAGAAGGAGAAGATGAAGTCTGGAGGGTGAATCAGAAGAAACAGAAGAAGGAGAAGTAGAAGGTGAAGTCTGGAGGGTGAATCAGAAGAAGTAGAAGAAGGAGAAGGAGAAGGTGTAGTCTGGAG
This sequence comes from Somniosus microcephalus, assembly GCF_052327205.1. Taxonomy (NCBI): domain Eukaryota; kingdom Metazoa; phylum Chordata; class Chondrichthyes; order Squaliformes; family Somniosidae; genus Somniosus; species Somniosus microcephalus. The sequence goes on along the minus strand of NW_028225688.1, from coordinate 6,572 downwards.
GGTGAATCAGAAGAAGTAGACGAAGGAGAAGGAGAAGGTGAAGTCTGGAGGGTGAATCAGAAGAAGCAGAAGAAGGTGAAGGAGAAGGTGAAGTCTGGAGGATGAATCAGATGAAGTAGAAGAAGGAGAAGGAGAAGGTGAAGTCTGGAGGGTGAATCAGAAGAAGCAGAAGAAGGAGAAGGAGAAGGTGAAGTCTGGAGGGTGAATCAGAAGAAGCAGAAGAAGGAGAAGGAGAAGGTGAAGTCTGGAGGGTGAATCAGAAGAAGTAGAAGAAGGAGAAGGAGAAGTTGAAGTCTGGAGGGTGAAGCAGAGGAAGTAGAAGATGGAGAAGGAGAAGGTGAAGTCAGGAGGGTGAATCAGAAGAAGTAGAAGAAGGAGAAGGAGAAGGTGAAGTCTGGAGGGTGAATCAGAAGAAGCAGAAGAAGGAGAAGGAGAAGGTGAAGTCTGGAGGGTGAATCAGAAGAAGCAGAAGAAGGAGAAGGAGAAGGTGAAGTCTGGAGGGTGAATCAGAAGAAGCAGAAGAAGGAGAAGGAGAAGGTGAAGTCTGGAGGGTGAATCAGAAGAAGTAGAAGAAGGAGAAGGAGAAGTTGAAGTCTGGAGGGTGAAGCAGAGGAAGTAGAAGATGGAGAAGGAGAAGGTGAAGTCAGGAGGGTGAATCAGAAGAAGCAGAAGATGGAGAAGGAGAAGGTGAAGTCTGGAGGGTGAATCAGAAGAATCAGAAGAAGGAGAAGGAGAAGGTGAAGTCTGGAGGGTGAATTAGAAGAAGCAGAGGAAGGAGAAGGAGAAGGTGAAGTCTGGAGGGTGAATCAGAAGAAGCAGAATAAGGAGAAGGAGAAGGTGAAGTCTGGAGGGTGAATCAGAAGAAGCAGAATAAGGAGAAGGAGAAGGTGAAGTCTGGAGGGTGAATCAGAAGAAGCAGAAGAAGGAGAAGGAGAAGGTGAAGTCTGGAGGGTGAATCAGAAGAAGCAGAAGAAGGAGAAGGAGAAGGTGAAGTCTGGAGGGTGAAGCAGAAGAAGGAGAAGAAGGAGAAGGAGAAGGTGAAGTCAGGAGGGTGAATCAGAAGAAGTAGAAGACGGAGAAGGAGAAGGTGAAGTCAGGAGGGTGAATCAGAAGAAGCAGAAGAAGGAGAAGGAGAAGGTGAAGTCTGGAGGGTGAATCAGAAGAATCAGAAGAAGGAGAAGGAGAAGGTGAAGTCTGGAGGGTGAAGCAGAGGAAGTAGAAGATGGAGAAGGAGAAGGTGAAGTCAGGAGGGTGAATCAGAAGAAGTAGAAGAAGGAGAAGGAGAAGGTGAAGTCAGGAGGGTGAATCAGAAGAAGCAGAAGATGGAGAAGGAGAAGGTGAAGTCTGGAGGGTGAATCAGAAGAATCAGAAGAAGGAGAAGGAGAAGGTGAAGTCTGGAGGGTGAATCATAAGAAGCAGAGGAAGGAGAAGGAGAAGGTGAAGTCTGGAGGGTGAATCAGAAGAAGCAGAATAAGGAGAAGGAGAAGGTGAAGTCTGGAGGGTGAATCAGAAGAAGCAGAATAAGGAGAAGGAGAAGGTGAAGTCTGGAGGGTGAATCAGAAGAAGCAGAAGAAGGAGAAGGAGAAGGTGAAGTCTGGAGGGTGAATCAGAAGAAGCAGAAGAAGGAGAAGGAGAAGGTGAAGTCTGGAGGGTGAAGCAGAAGAAGGAGAAGAAGGAGAAGGAGAAGGTGAAGTCAGGAGGGTGAATCAGAAGAAGTAGAAGAAGGAGAAGGAGAAGGTGAAGTCAGGAGGGTGAATCAGAAGAAGCAGAAGAAGGAGAAGGAGAAGGTGAAGTCTGGAGGGTGAATCAGAAGAATCAGAAGAAGGAGAAGGAGAAGGTGAAGTCTGGAGGGTGAATCAGAAGAAGCAGAAGAAAGAGAAGGAGAAGGTGAAGTCTGGAGGGTGAAGTAGAAGAAACAGAAGAAGGAGAAGGAGAAGGTGAAGACTGGAGGGTGAATCAGAAGAAGTAGAAGAAGGAGAAGGAGAAGGTGAAGTCTGGAGGGTGAATCAGAAGAAGTAGAAGAAGGAGAAGGAGAAGGTGAAGTCTGGAGGGTGAATCAGAAGAAGCAGAAGAAGGAGAAGGAGAAGGTGAAGTCTGGAGGGTGAATCAGAAGAAGCAGAAGAAGGAGAAGGAGAAGATGAAGTCTGGAGGGTGAATCGGAAGAAGTAGAAGAAGGAGAAGGAGAAGGTGAAGTCTGGTGGGTGAATCAGAAGAAGTAGAAGAAGGAGAAGGAGAAGTTGAAGTCTGGAGGGTGAATCAGAAGAAGCAGAAGAAGGAGAAGGAGAAGGTGAAGTCTGGAGGGTGAATCAGAAGAAGCAGAAGAAGGAGAAGGAGAAGATGAAGTCTGGAGGGTGAATCAGAAGAAGTAGAAGAAGGAGAAGGAGAAGATGAAGTCTGGAGGGTGAATCAGAAGAAGTAGAAGAAGGAGAAGGAGAAGATGAAGTCTGGAGGGTGAATCAGAAGAAACAGAAGAAGGAGAAGGAGAAGGTGAAGTCTGGAGGGTGAATCAGAAGAAGAAGAAGAAGGAGAAGGAGAAGGTGTAGTCTGGAGGGTGAATCAGAAGAAGTAGACGAAGGAGAAGGAGAAGGTGAAGTCTGGAGGGTGAATCAGAAGAAGCAGAAGAAGGAGAAGGAGAAGGTGAAGTCTGGAGGGTGAATCAGAAGAAGTAGAAGAAGGAGAAGGAGAAGGTGAAGTCTGGAGGGTGCATCAGAAGAAGCAGAAGAAGGAGAAGGAGAAGGTGAAGTCTGGAGGGTGAATCAGAAGAAGCAGAAGAAGGAGAAGGTGAAGTCTGGAGGGTGAATCAGAAGAAGTAGAAGAAGGAGAAGGAGAAGTTGAAGTCTGGAGGGTGAAGCAGAAGAAGTAGAAGAAGTAGAAGGAAAAGGTGAAGTCAGGAGGGTGAATCAGAAGAAGTAGAAGAAGGAGAAGGAGAAGGTGAAGTCAGGAGGGTGAATCAGAAGAAGCAGAAGAAGGAGATAGAGAAGGTGAAGTCTGGAGGGTGAATCAGAAGAATCAGAAGAAGGAGAAGGAGAAGGTGAAGTCTGGAGGGTGAAGCAGAAGAAGCAGAAGAAAGAGAAGGAGAAGGTGAAGTCTGGAGGGTGAAGCAGAAGAAACAGAAGAAGGAGAAGGAGAAGGTGAAGACTGGAGGGTGAATCAGAAGAAGTAGAAGAAGGAGAAGGAGAAGGTGAAGTCTGGAGGGTGAATCAGAAGAAGTAGAAGAAGGAGAAGGAGAAGGTGAAGTCTGGAGGGTGAATCAGAAGAAGCAGAAGAAGGAGAAGGAGAAGGTGAAGACTGGAGGGTGAATCAGAAGAAGCAGAAGAAGGAGAAGGAGAAGATGAAGTCTGGAGGGTGAATCAGAAGAAGTAGAAGAAGGAGAAGGAGAAGGTGAGGTCTGGAGGGTGAATCAGAAGAAGCAGAAGAAGAAGAAGGAGAAGGTGAAGTCTGGAGGGTGAATCAGAAGAAGCAGAAGAAGGAGAAGGAGAAGGTGAAGTCTGGAGGGTGATGCAGAAGAAACAGAAGAAGGAGAAGGAGAAGGTGAAGTCAGGAGGGTGAATCAGAAGAAGCAGAAGAAGGAGAAGGAGAAGGTGAAGTTAGGAGGGTGAATCAGAAGAAGCAGAAGAAGGAGAAGGAGCAGGTGAAGTCAGGGGGGTGTAGCAGAAGAAGTAGAAGAAGGAGAAGGAGAAGGTGAAGTCAGGACGGTGAAGCAGAAGAAGCAGAAGAAGGAGAAGGAGAAGGTGAAGTCTGGAGGGCGCAGCAGAAGAAGCAGAAGAAGGAGAATGAGAAGGTGAAGTCTGGAGGGTGAATCAGAAGAAGCAGAAGAAGGAGAAGGAGAAGGTGAAGTCTGGAGGGTGAATCAGAAGAAGCAGAAGAAAGAGAAGGAGAAGGTGAAGTCTGGAGGGTGAAGCAGAAGAAACAGAAGAAGGAGAAGGAGAAGGTGAAGACTGGAGGGTGAATCAGAAGAAGTAGAAGAAGGAGAAGGAGAAGGTGAAGTCTGGAGGGTGAATCAGAAGAAGTAGAAGAAGGAGAAGGAGAAGTTGAAGTCTGGAGGGTGAATCAGAAGAAGCAGAAGAAGGAGAAGGAGAAGATGAAGTCTGGAAGGTGAATCAGAAGAAGTAGAAGAAGGAGAAGGAGAAGGTGAAGTCTGGAGGGTGAATCAGAAGAAGTAGAAGAAGGAGAAGGAGAAGATGAAGTCTGGAGGGCGAATCAGAAGAAACAGAAGAAGGAGAAGGAGAAGGTGAAGTCTGGAGGGTGAATCAGAAGAAGTAGAAGAAGGAGAAGGAGAAGGTGTAGTCTGGAGGGTGAATCAGAAGAAGTAGACGAAGGAGAAGGAGAAGGTGAAGTCTGGAGGGTGAATCAGAAGAAGCAGAAGAAGGAGAAGGAGAAGGTGAAGTCTGGAGGGTGAATCAGATGAAGTAGATGAAGGAGAAGGAGAAGGTGAAGTCTGGAGGGTGAATCAGAAGAAGCAGAAGAAGGAGAAGGAGAAGGTGAAGTCTGGAGGGTGAATCAGAAGAAGCAGAAGAAGGAGAAGGAGAAGGTGAAGTCTGGAGGGTGAATCAGAAGAAGTAGAAGAAGGAGAAGGAGAAGTTGAAGTCTGGAGGGTGAAGCAGAAGAAGTAGAAGATGGAGAAGGAGAAGGTGAAGTCAGGAGGGTGAATCAGAAGAAGTAGAAGAAGGAGAAGGAGAAGGTGAAGTCAGGAGGGTGAATCAGAAGAAGCAGAAGATGGAGAAGGAGAAGGTGAAGTCTGGAGGGTGAATCAGAAGAATCAGAAGAAGGAGAAGGAGAAGGTGAAGTCTGGAGGGTGAATCAGAAGAAGCAGAGGAAGGAGAAGGAGAAGGTGAAGTCTGGAGGGTGAATCAGAAGAAGCAGAATAAGGAGAAGGAGAAGGTGAAGTCTGGAGGGTGAATCAGAAGAAGCAGAATAAGGAGAAGGAGAAGGTGAAGTCTGGAGGGTGAATCAGAAGAAGCAGAAGAAGGAGAAGGAGAAGGTGAAGTCTGGAGGGTGAATCAGAAGAAGCAGAAGAAGGAGAAGGAGAAGGTGAAGTCTGGAGGGTGAAGCAGAAGAAGTAGAAGAAGGAGAAGGAGAAGGTGAAGTCAGGAGGGTGAATCAGAAGAAGTAGAAGAAGGAGAAGGAGAAGGTGAAGTCAGGAGGGTGAATCAGAAGAAGCAGAAGAAGGAGAAGGAGAAGGTGAAGTCTGGAGGGTGAATCAGAAGAATCAGAAGAAGGAGAAGGAGAAGGTGAAGTCTGGAGGGTGAATCAGAAGAAGCAGAAGAAAGAGAAGGAGAAGGTGAAGTCTGGAGGGTGAAGCAGAAGAAACAGAAGAAGGAGAAGGAGAAGGTGAAGACTGGAGGGTGAATCAGAAGAAGTAGAAGAAGGAGAAGGAGAAGGTGAAGTCTGGAGGGTGAATCAGAAGAAGCAGAAGAAGGAGAAGGAGAAGGTGAAGTCTGGAGGGTGAATCAGAAGAAGCAGAAGAAGGAGAAGGAGAAGATGAAGTCTGGAGAGTGAATCGGAAGAAGTAGAAGAAGGAGAAGGAGAAGGTGAAGTCTGGAGGGTGAATCAGAAGAAGTAGAAGAAGGAGAAGGAGAAGTTGAAGTCTGGAGGGTGAATCAGAAGAAGCAGAAGAAGGAGAAGGAGAAGGTGAAGTCTGGAGGGTGAATCAGAAGAAGCAGAAGAAGGAGAAGGAGAAGATGAAGTCTGGAGGGTGAATCAGAAGAAGTAGAAGAAGGAGAAGGAGAAGGTGAAGTCTGGAGGGTGAATCAGAAGAAGTAGAAGAAGGAGAAGGAGAAGATGAAGTCTGGAGGGTGAATCAGAAGAAACAGAAGAAGGAGGAGGAGAAGGTGAAGTCTGGAGGGTGAATCAGAAGAAGTAGAAGAAGGAGAAGGAGAAGGTGTAGTCTGGAGGGTGAATCAGAAGAAGTAGACGAAGGAGAAGGAGAAGGTGAAGTCTGGAGGGTGAATCAGAAGAAGCAGAAGAAGGAGAAGGAGAAGGTGAAGTCTGGAGGGTGAATCAGAAGAAGTAGAAGAAGGAGAAGGAGAAGGTGAAGTCTGGAGGGTGAATCAGAAGAAGCAGAAGAAGGAGAAGGAGAAGGTGAAGTCTGGAGGGTGAATCAGAAGAAGCAGAAGAAGGAGAAGGAGAAGGTGAAGTCTGGAGGGTGAATCAGAAGAAGTAGAAGAAGGAGAAGGAGAAGTTGAAGTCTGGAGGGTGAAGCAGAAGAAGTAGAAGATGGAGAAGGAGAATGTGAAGTCAGGAGGGTGAATCAGAAGAAGTAGAAGAAGGAGAAGGAGAAGGTGAAGTCAGGAGGGTGAATCAGAAGAAGCAGAAGATGGAGAAGGAGAAGGTGAAGTCTGGAGGGTGAATCAGAAGAATCAGAAGAAGGAGAAGGAGAAGGTGAAGTCTGGAGGGTGAATCAGAAGAAGCAAAGGAAGGAGAAGGAGAAGGTGAAGTCTGGAGGGTGAATCAGAAGAAGCAGAATAAGGAGAAGGAGAAGGTGAAGTCTGGAGGGTGAATCAGAAGAAGCAGAATAAGGAGAAGGAGAAGGTGAAGTCTGGAGGGTGAATCAGAAGAAGTAGAAGAAGGAG